>NW_007039980.1:19763-22947 GCF_000164805.1 Carlito syrichta | reverse complement strand
ATGTGGGGTAGAAATCATATACTAATTCTGGGAATTTATAATAGCAAGCTTATTATAGCAAGGCGGTTACTTTTATAAAAGTCTTTGTTCCCTGCAGGTTTACATAGCCACTGCGTGTAAATTATCACTGAGATAAAAACCGGTGATAAAGCCCACCTAGAGAGGAGCTGGCTCCTCTGAGTCTGCTGCCACCTTGTAGGAATGTTTGAAAGAGGCTTATCGCTTTATCATTTACATCCCGTTTTAAAAGCATAAGTTAACCTGCTAGTTTGGGGCTGACAATGCTTAACCCAAGAATTCTAAATACAAACACTGCTTAAAACCCGACATATGCCTAATTCTACGGGGTCTGAGGTAGGATTTAAAGTACTAAGATTTCATAAAATACATGAGGTAGGAATACACAAAATATATAGTAAACTTGAGGTGGGGATATATGAAATATAGTGAACTAAATGCTACTTTTACAGCAAATAAGTTTCTTGGTTTCTTGGGTCTCTCAATAGCATGCTCTTAACCTAAATCTATTGTTGTCCTCTCATGTGCTTCATCAATTATCTTTGCTAGGCTGGGCTCAATGGCTCAGCCTGTAATCCCAGCATTTGGGAGGTCAAGGCAAGTGGATTTCCTGAACCCATGGGTTCGAGACCAGCCCGGGCAACTTGGTGAAACCTCATCTCTACAATAAAATAAAATTAGCTGGGCGTGGTAGCATGCGCCTGTAGTTCCGGCTACTTGGAAGGCTAAGGCAGAAGGATCACCAGAGCCCTGCAAGTCGAAGCTGCAGTGGCCATGAGCGTGCTACTGCGCTCCAGCCTGTGTGATGGAGTGAGACTCCAACTCAAAAACAACAACAACAAAATTATCTTTGCTAGATCTTCCAGGTAACTTGCTGAAGGTTTATATCAGCACTTGCTGCCTCACCGTGCACTTTTATGTTATGGAGATGGCTTCTTTCCTTACATTACATGAACCAACCACTGTTAGCTTCAAACTTTTCTTCTGCAGTTTCTTCACCTCTTTTAGGGGTCACAGAGTTGAAGAGAATTAGGGACTTACTCTGTATTAGGCTGGTTTGATCTATTTAGACCACTAAAACTTTCTTCATGTCAACAATAAAGCTGATTTACTTTCTTATCATTTGTGTGTTCACTGGGGTAGCGCTAAATTCCCTTTGAGAACTTTTACTTTGCATTCATAACTTGGCTAACTTTCTGGTGCAAGAGGCCTAGCATTTGGCCTGTCTTGGCTTTTGACATGCCTTCCTCACTAAGTCTAATCATGTATAGCATTTGATTTAAAGTGAGAGATGAAACACTCTCTTTCACTTGATCATTTGGTGGTCATAGTAGGGTTATTAATTGGCCTAATTTCAATTGTGTTGTGTCTCAGAAAATAGAAAGGCTCAACGAGAGGGAGCAAAATAGGGAATGGCCAGTCAGTGGAGCTGTCAGAACATACACATTTATTGATTTAGTTTGCCATCTTATATAGGCAAGATTTGTGGCACCCCAAAATAATAACAATAGTAATATTGAGGATCACTGATCATAGATCACTATATCAAATATAATAATAACAAAAAGGTTTTAAATATTGCAAGAATTACAAAAATGTGACAGAGATACAAAGTGAGCACATAGTATTGAAAAATGGTACTGATAGACTTGCTTGACACAAGATTGCCTCAAACCTCACATTTGTTTAAAGAATGCAATATCCACAAAGCACAATAAAGCAAAGTACTATAGCACAAGGTATGCCTGTATATACCACATTTTATTTATCCATTTTTCATCTCTGGTCATTTGGGTTGTTTCCAGCTTTTAGTTATTATGAATAATGCTGCTATAAATATTGATGTACAAATATCTATTCAAGTCCCTGATATCGATTCTTTTGGGTAAATACTTAGAATTATCAAATCATATGATGTATTTGACTGATTTTTATATGTTGAACCATCCTTGCATTTCAGAAATAAACCCCCTTGATCATAGTGTATCATCCTTCTAATATGCTGCTGAATTCAGTTTGTTCATATTTTCTTGAAGACTATATTTATGTCACTTTTCATAGTTAACCTGTAGTTTCTTTTTCTTGTAGCATTTTTGTCTGGCTTCTATTTCAAAGAATTGCCAGTCTCATAGGATAAGCTAGAAAGTTATTTTCTTCTCTTCAAGATTTTAGAAAAGTTTAAGAAAGCCTGACTTTGAGTTACCGTAGCATCCTTCTATTTCAATCTGAAAGACAGTGTTTATCATTTCATGTAAAGCAGACATCATAGCAATAACAAATCACTCAGCTTTTGCTTATCTGAAAATGTCTTAATTTTTCTTTCATTATGGTGAACAGTCTTGCTGGATAAAGAATTCTTGAAAGACATGTCTTTTTCAGTCTAGCACTTTCTTTTTTTTTGAGTTGGAGTCTCACTCTGTTGCCCAGACTGGTGTGTGATGGCTCGCTTCTGGCCACCACAGTCTCAACCTGCTGGGCTCCAGTGATCCATCTACCTCAGCCTTCCAAGTAGCTGGAACTACAGGCACGTGCTACCATGCCTGGCTAATTTTTGATTTATTGTAGAGATGAGGTGTTGCCAGTTTGCCTGGCAGGGTCTCAAACCTGTGGGCTCAGGCAATCCACTCACCTCGGCCTCCCAAAGTGCTGGGATTACAGGCTGAGCCACCAAGCCTGGCCAGTCTAGCCCTTTAAATACAGCATTCTAGCCAGGCTCAGTGGCTGAGCCTATAATCCTGTGCTTTGGGAGACTGAGGTGAGTGGATTGCCAGAGCCCGCAGGTTCGAGACCTTCCTGGGCAACTTGGCGAGACCTCATCTCTACAATAAATCAAAAAATAAGCTGAGTGTGATAGCACGTGCCTGTTGTTTCGGCTACTTGGAAGGCTGAGGTGGAATGATCGCCGGAGCCCAGCAGGTTGAGGCTGCAGTGGCCGGAAGCATGCCACTGCACTCTAGTCTGGGCGACAGAGTGAGACTCCAACTAAAAAAAAAAATATATATATATATATATATATATATATAGCATTCCACCAATTCTGGATTCCAAAGTTTCTGCCTGAGAAATTGGTTGATAATCTTACTAATGATGACTTGTAGGTGATGAGTCACATTTTGCTGATGTTGTCAAGATTCTTTGTTTGTTTTTCTCTTTTTTTTTTTTTTTG
>NW_007039980.1:6870-19743 GCF_000164805.1 Carlito syrichta | reverse complement strand
GGTCTCGAACCCGCGGGCTCAGGCAATCCACTCACCTCAGCCTCCCAAAGGCGCAGGATTACAGGCTGAGCCACTGAACCCGGCTTGTTTTTGTCTTTTGACTATTTGATGATAATGTGCATCAGTGTATCTTTGGGTTTATCTTAAAGTTCATTGAACTTCTTGGATTTATATATTCATATCTATCATCAGATTTGGAAGCTTTTAAAAGCATTATTTCTTCAAATAATTTATTTGCCCTTTTTTCTCTCTTTGCCTTCTTGAATTTTCATAATGCATATATTGGTCTTCTTGATGTTGTCCCACAGGTATCTTAAGCTCTGTTCACGTTCTTCATTCTTTTTTCTAAGCTTCCTCAGGAATAGTTTCTGTCCGTTTATTTTCATTCTTTAAATAAGTCATGTTTTCCTGTTCTTTGTGATTTGTTGTTGTTGAAAACTGGTCATTTGAAAATCAGCCACATCTCCCAGTTTTTGCAGACTGACTCTGTGTAGGACAGTCTTTCATTGATTAGCTGAACATTCTCTGGCCTGGGGATCAGCTGAAGGTGAAACTCAGTCTTCTCAAATCTTTTTTGAGGATATATCTTTCCTGGGTCTAAAAGTAGCTTTCTCAGCTCTCTCATATATACAACCTATGTTGACTGTCTTGATTTCCCAGAGTCTCACCCTATATTATCTTCCAAGACTTAGATGACTTGTATGTCTCCACCTGTAATCTTTTGTCTCAGACATCACCAGGTCTCTAATATCCTTGCAGGTTTCACAAGCAAAGCCTGGCATTTTTTTCTGCCTGAGATCTGCATTAGGAGAAATAGAAATCAATCCTTCAAGCAATCCCCAGACATATTAGAACATTGTAAATAAAATCTCTACTCTCTCCAGTTTGAGGGAGGTAACTAGTAACTGAGTTTCTACCTCTTTAGACCCTGACTATGATACACCAGCAGGGAGATGATAACCGCACCTACCTCAGAGGTCTCTGAGGCAGTGAGTTAGTACATCTAAAACACTGGCACAGTGCCTGGCATATAGGAAGCATGAGAAGCTGTTCTGTTTATTTCTAGAAGTGGGGTGACTGGGTCTCAGAGTTTGTGCATTTTTTATTTTTGCTAGATTCTGCCAAATAGGTCTGTTCTTGTAGCTTTATCAAAGGCATGTAAAACATCACAATTTTTTCTACCATTTGAAGGTGACTTTTTACTGACTGAGCATAGGTTGAGTTGATGTAAATTTTTTGCAATTTTCCAGGACTTCTGTAAGATTAGCTCAGCCCGTTTCTTGTTCTTTCTTTGATGGCTTTGTTCTCTCTCAGAGCTTGGAGTTTCCCAGTTTGTCATTTTGCTGATGTAATCCTTGTCAATTAGTCTTTTCATTGAAACTTTTATTGGGTTCTCCACATTCATTGAGAACAGGATAGAGACTATTCATTCTAAAGTGCCATCTAGACGCATTTCACCAGTCCTCAATGCCATTATTTTCCATTCACATTCTGCCATTCCACCAAAAACTTACTGGCAACATGATAACACAGAGCTTGTAGATTTTAGTTCATCAGGACTTAGTTGGAATTATAGTACACCATGTATTGGTTTTTGGATCTTAGACAACCATCATAAACTCTGCAAGTCTTAGTAGAGTGAGTTTCTGTCATTTTCTTCACCTATAATATAATCACATTGCATTGCTTCTTGGCCTTTTGGCCAAGATCAAGTGTAATATAATCATAACGCAATCTTGATTTAGACTCAACCTTAGGCTAAAGGCTGGGTTATTTGTGTCTCTTCCTTGATAAACTCAAAAGCTTTCTCCTGTCTTCAAATTACTTCTCTTATGGAAATCTCATAAGCATTTTTATACTGCCTTTGAATTGCTGTATCATTTGTTATCTGTATCATTTATATGTCAGTTGCCACTTTGTGACTGGAAATAAAATTTTTCTATTTGCTTATGTCTTGGCTCTTTTTAAAAAATGTGTTCATCTGAAAGAAAAGTTATGTCTCCATCTGTTAATTCATCTATTGCATTCACTTGTTGATGCTATTGAAATATAGTTCTTCTCAGGTCACATTTTTTGTAGAAAAATAGGAAAAACAAACAGCCTATGTCTCATAGTTTTTCATTTCCCAAAGAGAACACAGGAAGTACAATACAGTTATGTATTATGGCTAAATATAGAAATACTTATTTGATAATAAAACATAATTAGCCACTTTTCTATTTTGAAGAGGTGTGTTTCATAATAGTTATATTTTACCAGGAGCTGAATACCACTCTGAGGACAAAGGCTTAATAATCCCCACCCCAACTCATGGAATCTATTTCTTTTTTTTTTTTTTTTGAGTTGGAGTCTAACTGTCTGCCAGGCTGGAGTGCAGTGGCTCGTCATGGCCACCACAGCCTCTACCTGCTAGGCTCAGGCAATCCTTCCAAGTAGCTGGAACTACAAGCATGCGCCACCGTACCTGGCTAATTTTTTTATGTATTGTCGAGATGAGGTCTCACCAAGTTGCCCAGGCTGGTCTCAAACCTGTGGGCTCAGGCAATCCTTTCACCTCAGCCTCCCAAAGTGCTGGGATTATAGGCATGAGCCACTGCGCCTGGCCCGCATCTATTTCTTAGATAGACAATGGCTTGTCTGGTATAAACTTTAGATAGCAAATAGTAAACCTCGAAAGGTTCAGGATTTTAATTCAGAGAAGCATCCAGAAGTTCAGGTGATTCTCTGGCATGTGTATGGTTTGCTTAAAATGAAAATAGAGACGTAAATCTCATGAGGTTAGGTGACCTTTTTTTTGTTTTTTTTGAGTTGGAGTCTTACTCTGTCACCCAGGCTGCAGTGCAGTGGTACACTCCCAGCCACCGCAGCCTCAACCTGCTGGGCTCAGGTGATCCTTCCACCTCAGCCTTCCAAATAGCTGGAACTATAGGCATGCACTACCACACCTGGCTAATTTTTGATTTATTGTAGAGACAAGGTCTCGCCAAGTTGCCCAGGCAGTTCTCTAACCCGCGGGCTCAAGGCAATCCACATGCCTCGGCCTCCCAAAGTGCTGGGATTACGGGCTGAGCCATCAAGTCCAGCTTAGGTGATCTTTTAATAATTTTAATACTTCCTATATCAGTTGGAAGTCCTATAAGACTAGCCTCCTTTAATGCAGCTAATATTCAACAGCCTATGCACTGACCAAGTGAGCAAAAGAGGTGAAGGAAACTTGTGTTTTGGTTCCAACCATTTTGAAGCCTCCAGGCAAATAATCAACTTCTGCTCTATTTCTATCATCTTACAATCTACAAAATGGATGAAGCTCTAAAAAACATAGATCCAGAGATGCTTTATAGCTTCATGTGTAATAGTTTTCATTTGTTTCCAAAAACAAATATCATCTAAGCCATTACTGCAAATAATTCTAATGTTATTTGGAGTTATACAGTAGGTCTCTGGTAAAACAAATACAAGTAAAGGGATTCCAGAATAACTATGACTTTCCCAAGGGGGACACAATTATTTTGTGGTATATCTGGGACAATAGCCTAGATCTTCCCAATCTCACTCTATTCTTTCACTGGGCTCTGAACACAGAGAATGAACCGGAAAATAAAATTCCTCTGTTCTATATAACTGGTGCAGGACTTTGCAAAATTGAAATTGAAGCACTGAGTATAGAAAGGTATATGGAAAATTCGTAAAACAAACATACCAGGTACCTAGAAAAGAGTACTACCTAAAGATGACTCTATAAACCGGGCTTGGTGGCTCAGCCTGTAATCCTGCACTTTGGGAGGCTGAGGTGAGTGGATTGCCTGAGCCCGTGGGTTCGAGACCCGCCTGGGCAACTTGGCGAGACCTCATCTCTACAATAAATCAAAAATCAGCCAGGCATGGTAACGCGCATCTATAGTTCCAGCTACTTGGAAGGCTGAGGCAGAAGGATCGCCAGAGCCCAGCAGGTAGAGGCTGCGGTGGCCGGGAGCGGCCACTGCATTCCAGGCTGGGCGACAGAGTGAGACTCCAACTCAAAAAATAAAACAAAATAAAATAAAATAAGCTCACTTCATTTACCCTGCAAATTAAAGTACTAACAACCTCTTTTTTTTTTCTTTTTTATTTTAAAGATGTGGGGTGGAATGGGAAAAAATATTTGTCAGCTGTATATCTGACAAAGGCCTAACTTCCAGGATCTACAAGGAACTCAAACGTGCCAAAAGGAAAAAACAAATAGCCCCATTCAAAAGGGGGCAAAAGACATGAATAGACACCTCTCAAAAGAAGACATACAGACAGCCAGCAGACACATGAAAAAGTGCTCAGCCTCATCAATCATCAAAGAAATGCAAATCAAAACCACATTGAGATAACACCTAGCCAGGCTCGGTGGCTCAGCCTGTAATCCTGTGCTTTCGGAGGTTTAGGTGAGTGGATTGCCCGAGCCGGCGGGTTCGAGACCCGCCTGGGCAACTTGGCGAGACCTCATCTCTACAATAAATCAAAAAAGTTAGCTGGGTGTGGTAGCACGCACCTGTAGTTCCAGCTACTCAGAAGGCTGAGGTGAAAGGATCGCTGGAGCCCAGCAGGTCGAGGCTGCGGTGGCCGGTAGCAGCCACTGCACTCCAGTCTGGGTGACAGAGTGAGACTCCAACTCAAAAAAAAAAATAAAATAAAATAAAATAAATAAATAAATATATATATATATGTGTGTGTGTGTGTGTGTGTGTGTGTAAAAATATAAATAAAAAATTAGGCAAAATAAACAGCAAATAATAAATTAATAAATATAAATAATAAGTGCTAGGGAGAAATAGAACACAAGAAAGGGAGGTAAAGAGTTGTTGGTGGGGATGGTTGCCATTTTAAACTATGGGGAAGGTGAAATTTAAAAATGAACATTTTGGGGTTCTAGAAAGCAGCAATATGCATATCTGGAGAAGTGTTTCAGGCAGAGGGAATAGTCAGATGGGAAGTCATGATGGTAGAATGCCGATAGGATATTCAGGGAACAGAAAGGACATCAGTGTTTGGGGGGAGAAGGATCAGAGTGGAGAGGTGAAGAAAATGAAGGGCTCAGATTGCTAGGGCTTTGGAGGGCATTTTGAGGACTTTGGTTTCTGCTTTGAGTAAACTACTGAAGAAGTTTAAGTGATATTATCTGACTTATGGCTTAACAGGATCTCTCTGTATGTGTAGGAGAGAAAGAAAAAGCCCAGATAGAGCAATCATTGATTCAAAGAAGTGATCTACTCAAAGATGTGCCTTCTATAGAACTCAGTAAACATACAGATCAGAGATTGGCAAAAATGACCCACAGATCATTTTGTATGACCTGTGAGCTAAGAATGATTCTTACATTCTTATAAGAAAGAGTTCTTGAAAAAGAAAAGGGAGGAGAAAAAGGAGGCAAAAGAGGAAGAAGAGGAGCTACAGAAACTATATATAGTCCACAAAGCCTAAAATATTCAAAATCTGGAAAATGTTTGCCAAAAACTGAAGTGAATCATCTGGCTGGAAGTAGGTCCTCAACAAAATTGGAAGGAGGAATACATGAGTGAACTCATTGCTGAAAATATTGTGAAATCATAGGTGTTGACAAACGTATATGGCTTCATCCCCAAACTTCACAAACAATGTCATTCAATTCCATTAAGCTATTGAAAACTACAATCTGGTTTTCAAAAGTGTAAACTCTCACTTTTGGTCCTCAAAAGTGATACTATTATATAAACAATGTCATAAATAAAATTCATATAACAAAGAAAATAGTAATATAAAGCATTTTTATAGAGCTTAACATTTTACAGGCCATTTTCATGTTAGTTACCTAATTTAGCTTTCAAATCAACTTCACAGGATAGGTATTATTTCCCACATTAGAGGTTACTGTATCTTAACTCCTTAGTGATAGACTGCTCAAGAAAAGGTGAAGTCTTGAAGGCTACATCTGAAAGGCACAGGGAACAGCCAGAAGGATGTCTCCCGAGATGGTGGCAACACTATAGGGAACCTAACAAAGACAACAAAGGCCATAAATTCCTGCCTTTCCCGCGCGCGCGAAACTTAAACCCAGGCACAAATATTATCTCCCTATAGGAATACTACCTCATAGCTCCCTCCAATAAAGACCCTAAGATGGCTCTGGCTGGCACGGCCAGGCTCAGAGAGCACAGGCCGCCCCCTCCCAAACCGATAAATACAGACCTCTCTCTCGCCCTCCCCCTCTCACTCCCCTTCCCCATCAGGCGGTTACAGACCTCCTTCCCTCTCTCTATAGCCGCTGCTCTAATAAATCTCTTGGCCTCAAAGGGTATTGAGTCTCACTGGCGCCTCGTCCTTCAACATCTGTTCATATTAAGCTGAATATGAATATGAATGTTGGATACCAGAATCAACAGAGGCTTTCAATTCAAGATGATAGACCAGGAACACATATTTACTTCGTGTTCCTCCTTATTTTATTTATAAATAAAAGTATAGAAATACCAAAATCAGTAGACCGATAGAAACCAAGAGACTGTGGAAGTCATCAACCAAGAAAGCTTTCGATACATTTCTGGAAAACAGAAAGTAAACTGTAGGGTACTAGATAAAATAATCCGGAAAAGATTACCGTATGAGCGAGCCCTGGTTATAGTAAAGGGCAAAAGAATGTGAGCAAAATTGAGTCTAAAAGAGCCAGTCCTTCAACATGAATGCCAAATGGCTAACTGGGCCTAAATTTAAAATAGAGCCATGCAGCCATTTGCTCACTAGAGGTCAACATATTCTCTTAGTTGTCCCCAAACCCACACCTGTTTAACTCCGCAATTTTCAGAGCTTGCCTGAACCAACTAATCAATGATCAGTTTCCCCTGAGCAAGTCTGAGCTCAGATGGGTCAATCAATCAGAACTGGCTATATGAGCGAATCAGAGCTGAGCTGTATCAATCAATCAATCTGAACTCAGTTGCCATAACCAATCAAACTAGGGGAGTTTAATCCCTTATTTGCATAAACAGACCAAATGGGGAAATGGGTGGGGAATTTTGTTATAAAACTCAAGCTTTTCCTTTTTCTGGAGCATGCCTTCATTTTACACCAGAGACTGCAGTTTGCAAGCTGTTCACTGGAATAGTCTCTTTCTTCCAAATTTCTTTTACAGAGAACTTTTCAACTAGAGCTAAAAATCGGCCTTTAGCAGCAGGAAGGCCTGAGGCTCTGGGAAGTCCAATTGGAGCCCCAGGGACTTCCCTTTGTCCTGTTGCCCATTGTCCTATGAAGCCTGTCCTATTGCCCTTTGTCCTATGGAGCCTCTTTGGGGCGCTCTCTGCTGAGTTCATGCACAGTACCTGGTCAGTCCTTTCTCCACCTCCAGTGAGAGGTCGCAGCGCTGAGCTGCCCCATGGGTGCTTGGCGGTCAGAGGGGTTAGCAGCAGAGGAGTGTTATCTCGGTGTGGTAGCCTACCCTCAGACTTGTCCTGTGCACAACTAGCTCCAAATGGGCAATATACTACATGAATTTTGTCTCTGGTTCACAGCCTGCCTCCCTGTGCTGCCGCCCATCCGCTGGCCTTCCCCGCGATGCTCTCCTGTCTGCCCGGGATTGCCCCTGCGCTCCTGATCCTGCTCCTAGTGGGGCTCCTGCTCCTGCCCGTGCTTGTGTTCCCGTTCCTGCTCCTGCTCCTGCCCATGCTCATGCCCATGCTCCTGCTCCTCCCCGTGTTTGTGCTCCTGTCCCTGCTCCTCCTCCTGCCAATGCTCGTGCTTCTGCTGGTGCTCTTGCTCCTGCCCCTCCTCGTGCCTGTGCCCCTGTGCCTGCTGGTGCTTTTGCTCCTGCTGGCCATGCTCCTGCCTGTGCTCCTGCCGGTGCTCGTGCTCCTAATCATGCTCCAGTGCGCCGACCTTTTCACAGAATGTTGGGCCTGCAGTGGGGCCCTGTGCCTTCAGTTGGCTTTTACATTACCCTTCAGGCATGCTGTCCTCTCCCACAGGATATGAGGTCCTATCTGGGGAAACTTCGACCTGAGTCCTGGGAATAGTACCTGAAGAAGAAACCCATGTCGTCTGCTCGGAACTCCCAGATGTTTGAACACTTGAGCTCTGTGAGGATCCCTCCACCCGGCCTCAAGAGTGCCCTCTTTTGCTCACCACCTGTGCAGGTCATCAGGGCTATGAAGCAGATTCCATTCCATCTCCCAGAGGAGAAGGTGGTGAAGGAAGAGAATCACCGTGTCAGGTAGAGAGAGGAAGGTAATATTTGTTGTTTTATTCATTTTGTAAGCTAATAAATGCACAAAAAAGATTTGAGGAGAGGGGCAGTGGAAGAGAGGAAACAAGACAAAGAATTAATAGCACTTTTACACAAAAGAATATAAGCCCTGTCTAGTTATGACAATAAGAGGAAAAAAAACCTCACAGGGAGCTGAACATTCAATTATCTAGTATTAAGGAATAGAACAGATTATATTAATTTACATAGAGGCAAAAATATTGAACTCGTACTTATGCTTCTGTATACAAGCCTAGTCTAGTGCCCCATGAGAGTAGTTAATTTTGGTTGTCATCCCCTCCCAGGTCTGAAGATGAGACTTTGGTTAATGTGAGGTTGATGCCAGATGCCAGCTGAAGGAAGCCTCTTAACTGATGTCTAATCATCTGGCTGGAGGTGGTGGTAATGGAGTTTATGACATAATTGGAAACTGCAAAAAAGATTTTGTAAGGCTGTAGTGTAGTGATTAATTTTTATAGTTTTAATAAGCCCCCATCTTTTGATCTTGAGGATGTTTGTTAAATTCATTAAAAGTCTCAAAACATTTTATTAAAACGTAATCACAGATCATTGAAAAACAATAGTAATGCATTTAACCAGACTGATAACCAAAAGACTTTAATAGTAATATAGAAAATGACAAGGGCCAGGCTTGGTGGCTCAGCCTGTAATCCCAGCCCTTTGGGAGGCCAAGGCGAGAGGTTTGCCTAAGCTCAGGGGTTCGAGACCAGCCTGGGCAACATGATGAGACCTCATCTCTATAATAAATCATAAAAAGTAGCCGGATGTGGTAGTGCGGGCCTGTAGTTCCAGCTACTTGGAAGGCTGAAGTGGAAGGATCGCCTGAGCCTAGCAGGTTGACACTGGGGTGGCCGTGAGTGTGCCACTGCACTGCAGCCTGGGCAACAGAGTGAGACTCCAACTCAGAAAATAAAAATGAAATTATAAATAAGTAAATACATAAATAAATAAACAAACCAATAAATTTGTCTGGGCACAATGCTCAGCCTGTAATCCCAACACTTTGGGAGACTGAGGCGAGAGGATTGCCTGAGCCCAGGGTTTCGACCAGCCTGGGCAACTTGGTGAGACCTCATCTCTACAGTAAATCACAAAAACTAGCCAGGTATGGTGGTGTGCATCCATAGTTCCGGCTACTTGAAAGGCTGAGAACGAAGGGTCACCTGAGCCCAACAGGTCGAGGCTATGGTGGCTGTGAGCATACCACTGTACTCCAGCTTGGGCAACAAATAGTGAGACTCCAACTCAAAAAAAAAAGGTTTAAGGAAGCTGGGCTCGATGGCTCAGGCTGTAATCCCGCGCCTTTGGGAGGCTGAGGTGAGGGGATTGCCTGAGCCTGCGGGTTCAAGACCCGCCTGGGAAGCGAGACCTCATCTCTACAATAAATCAAAAAATCAACCGGGCGTGGTAGTGCATGCCTGTAATTCCGGTTACTTGGAAGGCTGAGGCGGAAGGATCGCCGGACCCCAGCAGGTCGAGGCTGCGGTGGCCGGGAGCGGCCACTGCACTCCAGTCTGGGTGACCGAGTGAGACTCCAACTCAAAAAAAAAAAAAAAAAGGTTTAAGGAAATTACATAGATATAAAAACCTTACCCTTCCAAAATTTAGACATCATAGGAATTATCTTGATAAAATGTAAAAATCTTTGTTTCTTAAGCTAGTTTCCAAAAGTTAAATAAAAACCTTCTGCAGTGTGATTGTTTCTTCTTATGGGAATCCCATCTGGATAACCTGAAATTCAAATCTGCTGACACAGAAAGAGCATGGACAAGGGTTATAAGTGAACACTATTTTATAGAGGTATAAGCATGGACAATAGCCCCTGCATTTTTTAGTTTATTCTGAAAACTCTCATGTATACACTCCAAATCTGCGTGCCTTCTCTTCAACACATATGTCTTTTCTGAGTTGATTTTTTTCATGGAAACTTCAGAGGGCCCCTGGCTGCTACACATTCAGAAAATCCAAGACTACAGACTTAAGTTGTAGTGAAGGAAACCTTTAAGATAAAACATTTCAGCAATCATAACTACAGATTTAGACCTGGAGAAAAAAAAATTGCAGAAACCAAGACAAACCTTAAGAGAGAATCCCAGATCTTCTCAAAGTGAGAAAAAGCTAACAGCAGTGGAATATCATGAGAAGTAAACTCCTGAGATATCAATCTAAAGTTTCAAAAATAAACAGATTATAGAATTTAAAATTTAAAATTACATTAAAATTTAAATGTCTTGCAATTTCATTATGAGCAAATTAATACTTTAAGAAAATCGTGTTGTTTTATCTATTTCCTTAGTTTTCTGTTACTGTGCGTGTGAGTGTGTGTATGTGTGTTTTGAGTTGGAGTCTCACTCTGTAGCCAAAGCTGGAGTGCAGTGGCACACTCACAGCCACCCCAGCATTAACCTGCTGGGCTCCGGCAGTCCCTCCACCTCAGCCTTCCAAGTAGCTGGAACTACCAGCGCTCACTACCACGCCCACCTAATTTTTGATTTATTGTAGAGACGAGGTCTTGCCAAGTTGCCTGGGCTGGTCTCGAACCCACAGGCTCAGGCAATTCACTTGCCTCAGCCTTCCAAAATACTGGGATTACAGGCTGAGCCACTGAGCCTGTCTAGTGTGTTTTTTATATCAAGTCTCAACCTCTAGAAAGACCATCATAAATAATTTCTTTTAAGCTGGGGCTTGGTGACTCACCCTGTAATGTCGCGCTTTGGGAGGTTGAGGTGAGTGCATTGCCTAAGCCGGCAGGTTGAGACCCACCTGGGCAACTTGGGGAGACCTCATCTCTACAATAAATCAAAAAATTAGCCGGGCGTGGTAGCGCCCGCCTGTAGTTCCAGCTACTTGGAAGGCTGAGGCGGAAGGATCGCTGGAGCTAGCTGGTCGAGGCTGCAGTGGCCAGGAGCGGCCACTGCACTCCAGTCTGGGTGACAGAGTGAGACTCCAACTCAGATAATAATAATAATTTCTTTTAATTATAGCCAACTCAATCACATACAAATTTTTTTTCATAAATTCTCGTTTTATAAACCGCATCACAAGTTATACAGGCCATTAATATATGCTTGGACTTTCTGATTTCTTACAGATTTCCCTCTTTCTTAAATAACCAATTTACTTGAAGACAAAAGTTTGCTATATGAGATTCTTTCTCTGACCAGTTTTTTTCTTTTTCTTTTCTTTTTTGCTGCAAAAAGATTTTTATTTGGTCCAGGGCGGTTAAAAAGCTGCCCAGTGGCTGGAGGGGGCGGCTCAGTCAGAAGAAGCCCTGATACTTTGAGAAGGGCCCCCGAGAGGCCGCTGGGCTCCTTGTCGTGCTTGAGGGTGAGCCTTTGGAAGAGATACTCACCCAGCCCAGACTCGGGCCGGCCAGCCTGGGAAGGTTGGTCGGGTGGTCACCCATCTTCTTGATGAGTTTCACCTCCTCCTGGAGTGGTTCTCCAGGAAGTCACAGAGATGGGGGTCTGTGGGTCCCAGGGCATGAAGGTCCAAAAGGGCTTGGTTCAGGCTCTTCTCTGAGGCCATGGCGGCTACCATGGCCTCCAGGGTTTTACCCCACTCATCTTGAGAGGGCTTCTGGATATCCTGGAAGAGGGCGCGGCCGCCACGCTGGTTTTGCATCTTCAAGAGACGCTCGGCGCCCTCGCGCTTCTCCTCCGCCGAGAAGGTGGTCTCGGAGGCTGCCAGTGGAGAGGAGTTCGGAGGGCAGTGAGAGGCTGGAAGAGAGGGAGTCCCCGGGTCTCTTCCATCCAAACACTGTTGAAGCAAGGGACAGATCCGCGGGACAGCCGAATGCGCTGCCAGCTTTTTTCTGGCAGTTTCTTTCTTTCTTTCTTTCTTTCTTTCTTTCTTTCTTTCTTTCTTTCTTTCTTTCTTTCTTTCTTTCTTTCTTTCTTTCTTTCTTTCTTTTCTTTCTTTTTTTTTCTTCTGTCAGAGTCTCACTCTGTCGCCCAGACTGGAGTGCAATGGCCGCTCCCGGCCATCACAGCCTCAACCTGCTGGGCTCCGGGGATCTTTCCGCCTCAGCCTTCCGAGTAGCCGGAATTACAGGTGCGCGCTATCACACCCGGCTAATTTCTGATTTATTGTAGAGATGAGGTCTTGCCAAGTTGCCCAGGCAGGTCTCGAACCTACGAGCTCAGGCAATTCACTCACCTCGGCCTCCCAAAGCACTGGGATTACAAGCAGAGCCACCGAGCCCGGCCTTTTTTTTTTTTTTGAATGTCCTTTCTTATCCAAAATATATCTTTATGTCTGTAACTCTCTCCACATTTCTTTCTACTTACTGGTTGCTTCTTTTTCTTTTTTGAGTTGGAGTCTCACTCTGTCACCCAGACTGGAGTGCAGTGCTCACGCTCCCAGCCACCACAGCCTCAACCTGTTGGACTCCAGCGATCCTTCTGCCTCAGCCTTCCAAGCAGCCAGAACCACAGGCGCGGGCTACCACACCCGGCTAATTTTCTATGTATTGTAGAGACAAGGTCTCACCAAGTTGCCCAGGAGGATCTTGAACCCACAGGTTTAGGCAATCCACTCGCCTTGGCCTCCCAGAGTGCTGGGATTATAGGCTGAGCCACTGAGCCCGGCCTACTTTGTTTCCTAATAACCTA
>NW_007039980.1:0-6850 GCF_000164805.1 Carlito syrichta | reverse complement strand
GGAAAGTCATGAAGCCATCACTGCAGCCACACCAGCAGGTGTGAAAATGTTTGCTTCTTGAAAAAATAACATTTGTATCTTGTATTGAAAATGCAGCTTTTATGTCGGTGCAGTATTGTTACTAGAAAAGACATACCTATAGACTCTAATATGATAAAGAGTGAAGTCATTATATGACAACTTAAAGCAAAAGGGAGGTGAAGGACCTAAAGCTGGAGGTCTTAATACTAGCAAAGGATGGTTTGATAATTTTACAGAGGTTTGCCTTCAAAAAAAAAGCCAAGATTATAGGAGAAGCAGCCTCTGCCAACCATTTCCTAGACATCATTAAGAAAATCATAGAGGAGAAAGGATATAGACCTGAACAGGTTTGAGATGATGATGAAGATGCCCTATTTCAGAATAAAGGGCCAGAAAGAATGTTTATTAGTAAAGAAGAGAAGCAAGCACTAGAATTTAAGGCAGGGAGGAATAGATTAAGTGTACGGTTTCGTGCAAATGCAGAAGGATTTACGATCAAAGCTGTCCTCGTATATTCAGCGGCGGGGGGGGGGGGGGGGGGGTCGTGGGGAGACAGGATTGGCAGTAGTGGGAATCTGCCTGGGGCAGGAGGGCATACCTCATCAACAAGGGTACCCGCATAATGAACATTTGTATGCTAACCCTAAATTGTACCCATCTTTAAAATAAAAAAATTAAAAATTAAAAATAAATAAATTTTAAATTAGACACAATTTATTTCCTTAAATAAGAACACATGTTTATGTCTTTCAGATATTTTTCTCATTCATCAAACACACCTTAATTTGGTTCACTTAATATACACAATTAGCTGGGTTCGATGGCTCAGCCTGTAATCCCGTGCATTTGGGAGGCTGAGGTGAGTGGATTGCCTGAGCCCGCGGGTTCCAGACCTGCCTGGGCAACTTGGCGAGACCTCATCTCTACAATAAAAATCAAAAAATTAGCCGGGCGTGGTAGTGCACGCCTGTAGTTCCAGCTACTTGGAAGGCTGAGGCAGAAGGATCGCCGGAGCCCAGCAGATGGAGGCTGCGGTGGCTGGGAGTGGCCACTGCACTCCAGTCTGGGCGACAGAGTGAGACTCCAACTCAAAAAAAAAAAATATATATATATATATATATATACACAATTATATATTTTTTCTTTAATATTTAAAATTTTTTTGTGCCAAAACCTGGCATCCACAATTATATATTAATTGGAATTTTTACTTTTAGTAATCTTAAATTTTTGTGAAAACCTAGGAAGTAGAATATCTTCAATTGTCTGACACATCTCAGTATTTTGTAGATGAAGATTATTTCTTTTTTTTTGAGTCAGAGACTCACTCTCATCCAGGCATGAATGCAGTGGCACCATCATGGGTTACAGACTCAAACTCCTGATCTCATGCATCCCACCTCAGCCTTCTTAGTATGTCAGACTTCAGGCAAGCACCTTCATACTCAGTTAACTTTTTAAATTTTTTGTAGAGACAAGTTCTCGCTATGTTGCCCAGCTTGTCTTAAACTCTTGGCCTCAAGCAATCCTCCCACCTTGGCCTCCCAAAATTCTGGGTTTACAGCCATGAGCTACTGCATCTGGCTAATTTTATTTTATTATTATAATTTTTTTTGTAGAGACAAGTTCTCACTATGTTGTCTAGGATAGTCCCAAACTCCTGGGCTTAAGCCTTAGCCTCCCAGAGTGCTGGAATTACAGGCATAAGTGGCAAGGAGAACCACTTAATAATTTTCTTAGAAGCATATTTTCTTCAATGTAATTTTTGAAAATTGATAATGAACCAACATTTATATATTTATATAAATATAAATTGAGGTCCCACCAAGTTACCCAGGCAGGCAATCCACTCACCTCAGTCTCCCAAAGCACAGGATTACAGGCTAAGCCACCGTGAATGGCTATGAACTAACATTTAAAGAGTATCTATTAAATTTAACATAACTTTTGAGTTTTAAAATTACATGACAAGCTGGGCTCGATGGCTCAGCCTGTAATCCCACGCCTTTGGGAGGCTGAGGTGAGTGGATTGCCTGAGCCCGCGGGTTCGAGACCCGCCTGGGCAACTTGGCGAGACCTCATCTCTACAATAAATCAAAAAATCAGTCAGGCGTGGTAGCGCGCACCTGTAATTTCGGCTACTTGGAAGGCTGAGGCGGAAGGATCGCCAGAGCCCAGCAGGTCGAGGCTGCGGTGGCCGGGAGCCGCCACTGCACTCCAGTCTGGGTGACAGAGTGAGACTCCAACTCAAAAAAAAAAAAAAATTACATGACAAATTTGTTTGTAAGCATTTATCTCTTATATTTACCTTATTTATTTACTTATTTTGAAATACTTTACCTAGATTACTTATGAAAACCAAAATATTAGAGAAAGCTAGTTGTTGTTTCATGCTATTTCCTGGCTAACTATTTTTGTACCTTATACTCTGTGAATAACAGGTGTTCAACTAAGTGAGAACTTTATTATTAAATATATGGAAAAAATATATATACATACACACACACAGTTTTTGATAACTTAGTATTTAGCTGTTTCTATTAAATCACAACCAATATTAAATTAGTCTTATTTATCACCAATTACATAAAATTATTTTATTTTGGACTGGGTTTATAGTTGTATAACCTTCCTGCTAAACCTTGACTCCTTATAATATCTAGTAGAGATAAACATAAAATTGTATCTGACCAATAAATCCAGACAAAAGTATATGCTGACAATTCTGAAGACATTTCTATTTTTACTTTACCAATAACTTTCAAGCTATCTTATTTTTTTAGAAAGTCACTTAAGAAATGTGAACTTGAAAAGCATTTGGAGCCGGGCTTGGTGCCTCAGCCTGTAATCCCGCGCTTTGGAAGACCGAGACAAGTGAATTGCCTGAGCCTACGGGTTCGAGACCCACCTGAGCAACTTAGCGAGACATCGTCTCTACAATAAACCAAAAATTAGCCAGGTGTGATAGCACGCGCCTGTAGTTCAGCTACTTGGAAGGCTGATGCAGAAGGATAGCCAGAGCCCAGCAGGTCGAGGTTGCAGTGGCCAGGAGCGTGCCACTACACTCCAATCTGGGTGACAGAGTGAGACTCCAACTCAAAAACAAACAAAAAAAGAAAAGCATTTGGGCTCATTTACTTAATTTATGAGTACTCCTTTATTTTGGCAATTTGGTACCTTGTACCACAATCCTAACAAAATATATGACATCCTTTTGTAGTTTTCTTGGCGTGATGATTGGGGTTTCACATGCGCGTGTGTGAGATGTGCCACTCTTAAACCTTGTTAAGACGTGGGCACATTACCCATCTCACAATGAACAAAAAGGCAAAATATATGAACATACACATAAACTCATCTAAACACAGGTACACACACATACAAACAAACAAAAGATTCTACAGCTTTTATTTCCAAACTTTCATTATTAGATAACAATACAAAATCACCAGAAAAAATTTTTTTAAAGTTTGGATTCAAACAGTTGGGTTTTATCTCAAATACCAGTAGAAAAGTAGCAGCAGATTTAAAACAATTGCAAAAGAAAATAGAGAAATTAAGAAACTCCAAGCTGGGCTCGGTGGCTCAGCCTGTAATCCCACGCCTTTGGGAGGCTGAGGTGAGTGGATTGCCTGAGACTGCGGGTTCGAGACTCGCCTGAGCAACTTGGTGAGACCTCATCTCTTCAATAAATCAAAAAATAAGCTGGGCGTGGTAGTGCACGCCTGTAGTTTCAGCTACTTGGAAGTCTGAGGCGGAAGGATCGCCGGAGCCCAGCAGGTCGAGGCTGCGGTGGCCAGGAGCGGCCACTGCACTCCAGTCTGGGCGACAGAGTGAAACTCCAACTCAAAAAAAAAAAAAGAAACTCTATATTTAAACTCTATATTTGTAGGTTGACCTTTGAGCTCTGAATTTTTCTTGATGTAATTTGCCCATTAGTTTAAAAACATGTACCAGAACAGATCATAATATGTAACTAGCTGGCATACTAGAAAATCTGGCGTGCCCTTTCCTATTTACACAAATATTTGTAAGTAGAAGTACCATAGACCCAACCAGAGTGCCTGGAGTGTCATTCTCCTTGTCTTTTCTCATTCATAGAGGGTTTATTTCCCACCTTTTTTTCCTTTTTTCTTTAAATGAGGAGCCAAAGTTTAGTCTAGAGTTCAGTGCAGTGGAACTGAGAAGTTCAGTCTCACTCAACTAAAAAAAGGACACTTGAGTTTCTTGAGCAAGTACACAGATGAACCAATTGGGATTAGTTTTTGGAGAAAAGGCAGTGAAGAAGACCCTTTAGAATGCAGCTCCAAATCAACATTAGAATCCTAAACAACAATTTCCTAGGAAAGGAATAGCTGAGAATAAACCAAAGGAACATAAACTAAATATGACACCCAGGGCTCAGGAGAACCTAACAGTTACATCCAACGAGAATCTTAAGGTTAACAGCTTTCAATGGATCTATTTTGGTACCTTAGTTCTGAGTTTAGGCAAATTCTTTGGAGGGTCCTGAGTGGTCTCTGAAGCCCCAAGTTGGGTGCCAACTAATGCTGACAAAAATAAAACAAAACAACAACAAAAAAAACTTTTCTCAGCTGGGCAGAGTGAGACTCCAACTCAAAATAAATAAATAAATAAATAAATAAAGGTATCCCGTTCTTCCTTTGGAAAGAGGTTCTCTCAGATGCAAATTTATCCAAGAGAAGGCTTTGCAGGGTCATTTCAAAATATGTCAAAGAAATACATTTTGGAGTCCAACATTTGTATTTTCCTTAGGGCCTACCATGTGTCATGTGAAACTACACTGGAGTCAAGTTGGAATCTGGTATCTTATTGCCACAGAGTCTGTTCTGTCAGTCGTATGATATCTATTTTAATGTTATTGCTATTCAGTTGTGCCTAAACCTCCACAAGGGAGGGAGTATAATGAGGCTCATCTGACCTCCTTTTTTTGCCACAGCCTGGAATTTCTCTTTTTTTTAGGTTTCCTTTGGGCCAAAAGAGCTCTGTTATGGTGGGTGGGGAACTTAAGAGTTTTATTTTTGGTTCATGTCACCATATTGGACTGATTGTGAAAGGTTTTAAATGCAATGCCAAGGAGAAAAAAAAGTCCTAGATATTAAATTAAGTTTAGTCCAAAGCTCCCCTCCTTGCATGTTTTAGATTGACCTAGAGGTTTCTCTGTAACCTTTCTCTATATCCTAAGTGGATATATAAAAAGACTGTAATCTACTTTTGTGCCAGTCACCGAGTTATTGTCAGTGAAAGGTGGCCAACTGTTCAAACCAAGTTCAAATAAGGCAAACAATAAGCAAGCCGTTTCTGTCCCTCACTTCTGTTTTCTGTACGTCACTTTCCTTTCTCTATCCATAAAACTTCTTCCACCACATGGCTGCACTGGAATCCGTAAGCCTGCCCTCATTCAGAAGGCTGCCCATCTTGTGAATTGTTCTTTGCTCAATTAAACTCTCTTCAATTCAAGTTGTCGAGTTTTTTTTGTTTTGTTTTGTTTTGAAGTTAGAGTTTCACTCTGTCATCCAGGTTGAAGTGCAGTGGCATGCTCATAGCCACCACAGCCGCGACCTGCTGGGTTCAGGCAATTCTTCTGCCTCAGCCTTACAAGCAGCTGGGATCACAGGCACATGCCACCACACTCAGTTAATTTTTAAAAATTTATTGATTGTAGTGCTGAGGTCTCACCAAGTTGCCCAAGCTATTCTCGAACCCCTGGGCTCAGGCAATCCTCTCACCTCTGTCTCCCAAAGTGCTGAGATTAGAGGCCTGAGCCACTTTTCTTTTAATACAGATAAGCATGGCATGCTTGAACAGGAGAAGGCCAAGTTCAGGGTAATATAGTAGAAAGACTCTTCACTCAGAGCAGGGAGGAGCATACCCCTCTCCTTTTGGAGGCTGGGCTGGGAATTGGGGCTACTCTCTACCAGTCCTTTAATAAACTGCCCTTGCAAAGCAGAGGGCCATTTAGTTACATTTAAGGAAAAACTGGCTGCCCTTTTTTTTATGAGGAGAAAAACCTGATCAAGGGACCTTTGTTTTGTAAAGGAAGATGGAAATTCCTCTTTCAATGGAGGGATTTAGAACAACACAGCAGCATAATGGAAAGGCTGAGTTTATGATGTTAACTAGCCTTTCTTGGGCTGGAACTTGGCTGGGAGAGGGGCCTTTCCTGGAGTTCCTGCCAGAAATGGAGGAGAGAGGCGGCCCCTGGCCACTGAATAGGCCAGGAGATGGATTGGGTGTCTAAGCTTAAACCCTGTTTATCACGTGCTGTGTTCCCCAGCCTTGAGGCCCCAGATCTCACATTTTTGCCATTTCAATTAACTAACCACACTATTGTTTACTTCATATTTTTCTGTGCATCTACTCACTTTTAATAACTTGTATTATTTATATTCCTATACAAATGGAAAATTTCCTTTCCATAAAAGTCAATATAATGAAAGCAAAACTGTGATTAAAATCTGACTAGAGGCCGAGCTTGGTGGCTCCGTCTGTAATCCCAGCACATTGGGAGGCCAAGGTGAGTGGATTGCCTGAGCCCGCAGGTTCGAGACCATCCTGGGCAACTTGGCGAGACTTCGTTTCTACAATAAATCAAAAATTAGCCAGGCATTGTAGTGCACACCTCTAGTTTCAGCTACTTGGAAGGATGAGGCAGAAGGATCGCCAGAGCCCAGCAGGTTGAGGCTATGATGCCCGGGAGCATGCCACTGCACTCCAATCTGGGCAACAGAGTGAAACAAAAAAAAAAAATCTAGCTGGGCTCGGTGGCTCAGCCTGTAATCCTGCATCTTTGGGAGGCTGAGGTGAG
>NW_007039979.1:0-1261 GCF_000164805.1 Carlito syrichta | reverse complement strand
CTTTGCTCAAGTCAAGACACCCTGACCTATTCGTGTAGTAATACCCTTAAAAAGAAAAGTGAGCTTTGGTGTTTTGTTTTTTATTTTATTTTTTTCCTTCTAAAAAGCTCAGGCTAGATCCCAGTGTCCTAATGTCGGGGCTCTCTGACCATGCCAGACATCCCCTACACTGACTATCACAAATGCTATTAATATTACAACTCTAGACTAAGCCATATTATAATGGGGTTTTTTTCCTAAATGTTAATGGGTTTATGATGAACTATAATTGTATATAGGAACCCACATCAAGGACTAATTATAGGTGCTTATTCATTCGCCTTTTAAATCCCTACTATGTGCAAATGTGTCAAACAAATAGCATCCTGACAGCACCGTAATGACTAGGAATATAATCAGCAGATGAGAAGATGCTAGATCCTTCAGTTACATGCTCACTTTTTCCAGAGTTGACACATCACTGTATTTATCATCAATTAAATTTCCCTATATTAGTTACTTGCAGTAATTTTTGAGGCAATCACCTCAGCTCAAATTGCCATAGCAAACCACATAATCTTACCAAATAGAATTATTATCAGCAGTCATCTTCCTCATCAATTCTTTATTAAAGACTCATTTCTCAAACCATTTTAAATTGTGGCTTAGAGTAAGTCATTTATAACCACATTTTGGAAATAGGCACATTATACTTCCACTTCATAAATATGTTTTATTAGTAATGAGTAGTATAGTATTAGATTACTATTAGTATTCTCATCATAGGTTGGGAAAATGCTTAATTAACAAAGATATTGGATTGGAAAAAAAATGACTCTGGGCATATTTCTTCTTGACCAAATTATTTTCTATTTTTTCCCTCTCTAGTTCTTTGTGATTTTTAATTGCATTCGCCGATCCCAGAGAGTGTATTTCCAAGGGTCTGTGTGGAGAAACTGAAACCCAGGAGAAGCGGTTTCTGGAAGGACGTCCCTGGTACTGCATCAGGGTCTTCGAGGACCTTAACCTGAGCCGGTCTCAGCTTCTTCTTAGAATCCCTCCAGGGTTAGTCTTTGCTCGTGAAGGGCATTGCTGGGTGTCTTCTCTTAGCCACATTATGGAGCACTTATTATAGGTTCCTGTTCTGGTTGGGGTCACCTTAAGCTGGTAGTTGAAATCCAGAGATGTGCTCTCTGCCGTCCTTTGGGTGTGTTTATTTCTCAGTACATATGCCCCTGTGTTTTCCATGTTCTGATTGAGCCTCACTTTCTAGAACAGTAAG
>NW_007039978.1:0-6608 GCF_000164805.1 Carlito syrichta | reverse complement strand
GTCTGGGTAACAGAGTGAGACTCCAACTAAAAAAAAATAAGTAAAATAAATAAAAATATAGGCCGCGCTCAGTGGCTCAGCCTGTAATCCCAGCACTTTGGGAGGTCGAGGCAAGTGAATCAGGTGCGGATTCGAGACCATACCAGGCAACGTGGCAAGACTTAATCTCTACAATAAATAAAAAATTAGCCCTGCATGGTAGCATGCGCCTGTAGTTCTGGGTACTTTGAAGGCTGAGACAGAAGGATTGCCAGAGCCCAGTAGACGCCTGGGCGATGGAGTGAGGATATATAAATATAAATTATATATGTATATAAATTATATATATATAAATTAGAAAAGGATGGCCTTATGACATTATTATTCTTAATCTATTTTGCAATGACATAAATATGCTTTTGGATGGAGGACTCCTGACATGGCTACAGCTCCCTGCCTCTGGGATCTGTGTCCGTAGCTGGTCCCCCCATATGACCCTCATTGGCCCCCTCATAGGAAACAGGGGTTTCTGTAGGCTTTGTGGGAAGAGCACTGAAGTGCATGCCTCATGTGAGGGGGATGCAAAAAACCCAGAATTTATTTATAAAAATTGTGCATTTATTCTCACATATTTAAACTTCAGTCACCTTCAAAGCATTCTCCGTTTGATGCAGTGCACCTATCGCGACACCTTTTCCACTGCTCGAAGCAGTTTTTGAACGCATCGATTTTGGTGCCTTTTCATGTTTCTCTGCCATTTTTGTCTTTATCTCTTCCACGTTGGCAAAATGTTTCTCTTTGAGGGCTTTTTTCATTTGGGGAAACAAAAAAAGTCACTCAGGGTGAGATCAGGTGCATAGGGAGGGTGGGGCATGGGGGTCATGCTGTTTTTGGTCACAAACTGCTGAACACTCAGCACGGTATAGGTAGTTGCACTCATACATTACCCATCATGAAATGGGTAAATGCACTGAAAGAATCTCAAAAAAAAAAAATGTACTGAAGCCAATCGCAGTCTCTCACAACGATGCTAGCTGGCACACTGATACCCATGGGTTCCTAGAACACTTACCTAGAGGGGAAAGCCTGTATTACAAGGTGCCCACCCTTCAAAAGATAATTTCAGGTTTTTTGGGGTTCCCCCTCAAACAGCACCTTACCCAGAAGGGCTCTCCATGTATGTCGAGCATCTCACATGACCCTGGACAACTTGCTTAATCTCTTTAGTTTCAGGGGTACTGCCTGAAAAGAAGACCTAGAAATGAGTAATCTCTCCAGATGTTTCTAGTCTTCAAATAATGAGATTGACTTGCTGTTGATAATTCATAATTCTGAAAATAGTTACTTTTTGAGCATTTACCTTGCTTTAAGCAATTATGACACATTATTTCATTTAATTCTTCAAAGACGCCATGTGGGAAGAATTATCAGGTTGGGGAAACTGAAGCCCATAGTGGCTAAACCCCTCACTCAAGGCACACAGCCAACAAGAATCAGAATGAGGTAGGGATGAGGCCCGTTCCAGGTTGGCTTTCACTTGTAACTGAGGCCTCATTCTCGTTCCTTTTATGAAATATTTCAGGCATACAAAGAGGTTCACAAAATGATAAACATTTATGTGTCTACCACACTGTCTCAGAATTAGAACACTGAAAATACACTTAAAGTTCGCGGTGAAGCCTTCCCACTTTCACTTTCTTCCCCAGCTATGATAACCGCTCTCCTGAATGTGGGGTGCATCATTCCCACTCGTGTTTCTATGCTTTTACCACCTATGTATGGTCATAAACAGACACTGACTTACTTTTCAAGTCTGTAAGTGTCCTATGGCAACTAGTTTTCTCCCCCCACTCAGCATTGTAATTTTTGAGATTTATCCATAATGATACATAGAGTTCTACTTCATTAATTTTCGCTGCTGTGCAGTGCTCCTCCTTAAGAATGGACTGGGATTGATCCATTTAGTCTCTTGCTGCTGGGCATTTAGAGTCCTTCCAGTTTTTCACTATTAAAAGTGCTGTGATATACATTTTGCTATATCTTGTGAACCAAAATTTTGACGGGTGAACTCTCCTGCTTATACCAGTTGCTATAGTCTGAATATTTATGTCCTCTCAAAATGTATACCTTTAAATCCTAACCACCAAACTGCTGATATTAGAAGATGAGGCTTTTGGAAGGTGGAGCCCCCATAACTGCAATGAGTACCCCCGTATAAATGATTCCAAAGACCTAGCTAGCCCCTTTCACCATGTGAGGGCACAGTGAGATGACATTACCTGTATACCAGCAGAAAGCAAGGCCTCGCCAGACACCAGGTCTTCCAGCATCTCAATTTTGGGCTTCCCAACCTCCGGAACTGCAAGAAATAAATTTCTGTTGTCTATAAATGACCCAGTTGGCCAGGCTTGGTGGCTCAGCCTGTAATCCCGTGCTTTGGGAGGCCAAGGTGAGTGAATTGCCTGTGTCTGCTGGTTCGAGACCCACCTGGGCAACTTGGCGAGACCTCATCTCCACAATAAATCAAAAAAATTAGCCAGGTTTGGTAGCGTGCACTTGTAGTTCCAGCTACTTGGAATGCTGAGGTCGAAGGATCACCGGAGCCCAGCAGGTCGAGGCTGTGGTGGCCGGGAGCATACCACTGCACTCCAGTCTGGGTGACGGAGTGAGACTCCAACTCAAAAAAAAAAAAAAATTTTTTTTAATAAACGACCTAGTTTGTGGTGTTTCATTATAGCAGCCCAAGTAGACAAAGACACCAGGTTTTCTTTTAATTTGTATAGATCTGTGATAGTGCTGGATAGTTTCATTCATTCATTAACTTTTTCCTGAGTGCCTACTATGTGCCAGGCTGTATGTTGGGTTCTGGGGACAGGGGAGTGGCTACTAAACCAGTTCTGGTTCTCTGAGAGTTTGCTTGGGAGACCAAGCACTGGGTTCTGGCACATGGGGTAGGCAATGCTGAGAACTCAGAGTAGGGCTCTGAATGGTGGGGCTGGGAAGCACAGAGAGATTCCGGGTTTGAAGAAGAAATACAAGCCTGTGGAGGGAGTGACCAGCCCGCTCTACATTGTGGCCAAACTCCTTGAATTCAAAAACCTCCTCTACTGTGTGTGTATCTGCCCCAGGACCAAGTCACAGTGACCCACGGCACGTCCCTCTTCTCAACCTCATTCTTCCTTTTACACATGAACAGTGATGTGTGAGTCAGTTGTTTCATGCTTGAAAATAAAAAATCTAACTCTGGGAACATACACATGCTTGAATTCCAGGTTTAAAATTCTCCCCAGAGCCCCAGATGAATGGCATCCTCAAGAGATGATCCTTGGATGCTGCCTGTCCTTCTGAAATCATCAACAATGAATCATGGCTTACATGTTACACAGGCAGAGATGGCACTGTGGCAAAACAGCCTGTATATGCCTATCACGTCATCTACACGAAATACTCATAAGCGTGGAACTATTCTCTTCATTTTTAAAAAAAGATAAGGCCCAGAGAGGTTTATTAATTTACTCCAAGTCAGCCAGCGAGGTCTGACTGACTCCAGAATCCTTCCTCTTACCCCTCTGAGCTCTGCCGGTATGTGCCTGATTTTCTTCCTTCCCTCCCTCCCTCCCTCCTTCCCTCCTTCCTTCCTTCTTTCTTTCTTTTCATTGAAGTCTCACTCTGTTGCCCAGGATGGAGTGCAGTGGCACCCTCACGGTCACCCAAGTGTCAATCTCCTGGGCTCCGGCAATTCTTCTGCCACAGTCTTCCAAATAGCCAGAACTATAGGCACGTGCTACCACGCCCGGCTAATGTTTTATTTATAGTAGAGATGAGGTCTTGCCAAGTTGCCCAGGCTGGTCTCGAACCCATGGGCTCAGGCAATCCATTTGCCTCGGCCTCCCAAAGTGCTGGGATGACAGGCTGAGCCACCAAGCCTGGCCATGCCTGACATTTCTGAAGGCGAGTCCCCCTCCTTTCCACGTTAGAACAATGCCATCAAAGCGAAGTTACTTACTGCTTGATACAGTCTGCTCACTACTCACACATTCTCTCCATTCACTTCAGCTACTCGGGAAATTAGAGCAAATCCTATTTTTAGATGCTGTGGTTCAAATGACAGTGATGTATGGGCTGGTGGCTTGTCTTAGGAGTATAGTTCAGAGGCGTTATCCGACCTTATGCTTGGAAACCCTCCTTACATCACCCCATTTCGCTCTTTAAATCATTTACTTCAAAGATTGCTCTGTTTCTTCTCCCTCCTCCATGAGTCCTGCAACACACTTTAACCAGAAACAACAAAATTCTGAGCTGAAATAGAAGGCATGGAGAGAGGATGAGACTCCTCCGGGAAACCTGAAACACAGATTCTGGCCGGGGTACATGGAGCCTGGAGCCCAAGCCCTCGGCGAAAGTCAGAGTGTACAGCAGTTGGGTCAGGCAGAAACAGACTTCGGTTCGTCTTACCAGAAGCGACTGTGTGTGTCTAAACCAAAACTCTACAACCTCACTGCTGACTTTTTATAGCTAATCATAATCTCCTAGTTCCAAAGGTCAGCAAGGGAGCTGAGTAATGCTTGTGGGGAGCCCTGGCAGCCTCAAGTTTTGGGCAAGGAAAAAAGAGAAAGAAAAAACAGGCGAAGAGGGAGGGAGGGATATGACAGGGTGCATAAGAAGCAAACGTGGAGGGCTTGGGATGTGCTGGGAACAGCCACCTGCTTTATGTTTTTTGAGTTGGAGTCTCACTCCGTTGCCCAGACTGGAGTGCAGTGTCACGCTCCCAGCCACCGCAGCCTTGACCTGCTTGGCTCCGGCAATCCTTCTGCCTCAGCCTTCCGAGTAGCCAGAACTACAGGCACGCGCTACCACACCCGGCCAGTTTTTTATTTATTGCCAAGTTGCCAAGGTGGGTCTCGAACCCACTGGCTCAGGCAATCCACTCGCCTCAGCCTCCCAAAGTGCTGGGATTACAGGCTGAGCCACCAAGCCCACCAGTCACCTACTTTAACCCATTCCATTCTCTCATCACCACTGTGAGGGACCTTTATTCCCATTTTACAGATTAGGCAACCAAAGCCAGAGAGGTCAAACCATCTACCCCAGGGCACACAGCTGATAATTATGGGGTTAGAATTGCAAGGTTTACCAATTAAAACACAAGATATCCAGTTATATTTGAATTCCAGGTAAACAATGAAAATATAGTAGCCGGGCTCGGTGGCTCAGCCTATAATCCCGCGCCTTTGGGAGGCTGAGGTGAGTGGATTGCCTGAGCCCGCGGGTTCGAGACCCGCCTGGGCAGAGAGACCTCATCTCTACAATAAATCAAAAAATCATCTGGGCGTGATAGCGCATGCCTGTAATTCTGGCTACTTGGAAGGCTGAGGCGGAAGGATCACTGGAGCCCAGCAGGTCGAGGCTGGCACTCCAGTCTGGGCGACAGAGTGAGAATCCAACTCAAAAAAAAAAAAAAAAGAAAGAAAATATAGTATAAATAAGTCTATGCAAAATTTCAGATGTATGCTTAAAATTTAACAGGGCTTCCTTTTTTTAACCTGGCAACTCTGAAAACTCTCACTGAAGTTCAAACTCAGTTCTCTCAGTTATTTCTCAGACACCCATTTACTAAAGCACATATTATGATACTGTAGGAGACCCCTGAACTCTATTGGTTGAGTTCAGGCCTCATGCTTTATATCTGCCATTTTCCTTGAAGCCCTTGAATCCCTGCCTCACCGCTGAAGCACTATCATTGCTCCCATTTTATAGATGAGGAAACTGAGGTTCGTTGAGATGAAATAACTCGATCGTGTTCACACAGCCAGAAAGTAGCCTAGCCCAGTTAAATCCACTTCTGTTTTGCTCAAGAATCTCACTTAAAAAGCAAATTGTTCAGAATTTGTGATTTAACACATACACAGAAAGGCGCCTGGTACGTAGATATCACAGTCCCATGCCTTTTCACAAATGCCTGTGCAGCCACCAACCAGGGCAAGAAAGGAAAGACATCTGGTTCTAGTCAAGTGCCCTTTCATGAGCTGGGTTCCTCTCCCAGAGGTTCTCTGGGACTCCTTTGAAGGTAAGCACTATTGTCCCCGTTTACAGACGCCGATATAGAGGTTGAGAGGGATGCTGTGACTTGCCCAAGCTCACAGAGCTTGGAAAGCCACAGGCTTAGGGACGAAGGGTGATCGTCCAAAGGTCACGCAGCTAAAACCGAGTGCCCGCTAAAGCAACAAATTAAACACAAAACAAGCACAGCAACACAAAACCCACCCCTCATCCGGTGTTTACTATCCGCGAGGTGCCCTGTCAAGCCTCCTGAACAACAGCAGTGGCAGCAGCGGCAGCAAACACCGCCCGGGATCGCACCGAGTGCATTCTCCACGCCAGGCAGCTTGGCGCTCTGCGTAACCGGCTCAGTTCGATCTTCCGACACCTCTGACTTGGGTCTTGAGCCCATTTCACAGACGAGGAAACTGAGGCTGGGGCGGGGGGCGCGGCCCCCGCGCAAGCTCCTCGGCGGTCCAGGCCCGGGTCGGCCTCGCTCCCCGGGAGGCGGCGGGAGGGCCGGGCGGCACGCAAGGAGTTAAGCGGCAGGCAGGCTGTGGCTCTGCGCGAGGAGCGCGCCGGGCTGGGGC
>NW_007039977.1:399509-405698 GCF_000164805.1 Carlito syrichta | reverse complement strand
CTTCTGCCTCAGCCTTCCAAGTAGCTGGAACTACAGGCGCGTGCTACCACGCCTGGCTGATTTTTTATTTATTGTAGAGATGAGGTCTCGCCAAGTTGCATTAATTGTTTTTAATGCAAGTTGTACATGACACAGGAGACTTCAGAAATGGAGACCCCAAGAAAGCAGGGAAGCCTGCGTGGTTTTATGGTAAATTTGATGAAGAGTAGACAGTCATGGGGAAGTGTGATTGGACATGGGGTGTGATACACCGGGGGAATGCAGAAAGGCCTGTTTGTTCAGAATTGTCTTGACATCCCTGTGTCTTCAAGGAAGAAGGTGTTTCTTTCCTCCAGGTCTACGGAAGGCACCTCTCAGATGAAGGTTTTTATGACCAGCTCTAGAGAAGAAGGGTGAGAGGAAGGGAGCGTAACTTTCCTGCTTCTGCTGTTTCCTCAAATGCCAAGGGGCCATACGTTGGGGCCGCATGTCCCGAGCCCCATCAGGCCCCTTCCAGTGGGCAGTTGAATCCCACCCACCTCTGCGTCCGACGTCACGTCTCTGACCCTGACTCTGCTGTCTCCTTATCTCTTCCCTCATGAGGACCCTCGGATGACATCAGGCCCACCCGGATCATCCAGGCTCATCTCCCCATCTCGAGGTCCCTGCTTAATCACGTGTGCAAAGTCGCCTTTGCGATGGAACATAGTCACAGGCTCTGGGGATTAGGACATGGACCTCCCCAGGGATGGAGGAGGGAGACATACTTCTGCCAACTAAAGTGAAGGGACAGAGAGGGTCAAGATCAACCAGCAGTTCGGGGTGGAAGTCCTCTGATGTCCCCCATAGCCTCCTGCTTTGTCCCCTGTTGCTCTGACCACTCTCTACCCAGCAGCGGGAGTGACTCTTTCAATACAAAGATCAGATCTTGTCACTACCTGCTGTCCACCTTCCCAGGTCTTCTCCTCGCTCAGAATAAGGCCCAAACCACTGACAACAAGGTTCTCTGGCATCTGGCCCTCGGTCACTTCCCCCGCCCCAACTCCTTGCCTGACACCCTCCCTCTCACTCACCACACTCCAGCCACTCTGTCCTTCTTGTTCCCCAACACATGAGGCTCATTCCCATCCCAGACCCTTTGCACCTGCCATCTCTGCTGTCTGAGCCACACTTCCTTCTCGTCGTCCACATGGTGCTCCTTCTCGTCCCTCAGGCCCCTGCTCGAAGAAGAGGCTGCCAGAACACCTTATTCAAAGGAGCCCCTCCCACACCCCTCCTACTTTCTATCCCTTCCTACTTTCTAGCCCATTGTCTTATTTTACTTTACTTCATTTTATTTTATTTCATTTTAAACAGAGTCATTGGTCACTGAGGCTGGAGTGCAAAGTTGGGATCACTGCTCACTGCAGCCTCAACATCCAGAGCTCAGGCCAGCCTCACAACTCAGCCTCCTGAGCCACTCACAATTGATCCATTCATGAGGGGACTAAGGCATAAACCACCATGCCCAGCTTATATTCTTTGAAAGGGCATAACATGGATTTAGCGTACCCAACGAACAGTCATTTTAGCATTGCCTAAATCTCATGTTTTTCTAGCAGCTCACTTAACTTACCCTCTAATCACTAGCCAAGGACAGAACCAGTTTCTCAGAGGTAACTATTGGTAGTTGCTTTACAACTGTCTCCACTTGTTCTGAATTTGTTTTTCTTTACTGTTTTTTTTATTTTGAGTTGGAGACTCACTCTGTCACCCAGGTTGCAGTGCAGTGGCATGCTCACGGCCACTGCAACCTTGACCTGCTGGGCCCAGGTGATCCTTCCACCTCAGCCTTCCAAGTAACTGGAACTACAAGCACACGCCACCATGCGTGGCTAATTTTTTGATTTTGATTGTAGAGATGAGGTCTTGCCAAGTTGCCCAGGCTGGTCTCGAACCCGTGGACTCAGGCAATTCTCTCACCTTGGCCTCCCAAAGTGCTGGGATTCTAAGTGTGAGCCACCACGCCTGGCCAGTTAGCTTTTCTATTTGAAATATTTTCCTCCACCCATGAGACCCAAGTTAACTTAATCAGCCCTTTGTGACCTTCAAGACATAGACCCCACCACCACGGCAGCAGACCTGTGACTAACCCACCCATATGCCTGCTGTCCATCACCTGACATCAAGACCTGTGCTTACCTGCCCCTTCATGATGACAAGAAGCAGACTACCATCCAATCACCTTAATGACCATCCCCCATCAAAGGGAAGGATCAAAAGGTCTCAGCCATGAGCAACCACCTACCACTGCTTTACTAGACTCTGGTGTGGCCATGGGCTCCTGGAGCTATGGCCACCGCCATGCTTCCTGGTATTGGCCCCCTCCCCCACCTTGGGGAGTTGGGGAGGTGAATCGCCTCTCTCCCTCTCTCTCTCTCTCTCTCTCTCTCTCTCTCTCTCTCGCTCTCTCTAATTTGCCTTCTAAATAAACTATATTTTCAAATCTAACTTCTGTGCAACTCTTTGCATCTTTCACATGGCACCAAATCGCATACCAGACACCCACACCCGGCGGGCCTGACCTAACATTCTGGAGGCCCACTGGGAGTGTGGCCTAACATTCTTCCTAACATTTATCACTATCAGAAAGTATCTCAGTTGTTGCATTTATTTGCTTATTTTCCATCTGTCGTGAGCCTTAGCTCCATGAGGCCAGGAGACTCATCTGTCTCCCATGCTGCTGCACCCCCAGGACCTGCTAAGTAAGAAGGGCTCACTCATTGCTGTTGCATCAAGTCATATAGGTACTATGGTTAGCCCTATTTTACAGAGAGGAAAACTGAGGTGCAAAGACGTTCTGTAATGTGTCCAAGGTCCTGTAGCTACTTGTGAGCATCCTAGGCTGCCATAACAAAGTGCCACCGACTGGGTGGCTTAAACACTGAAACATATTGCCTCACAGTTCTGGAGACCAGACATCCAGACTCAGGATGTAGGCAGGGTGGGTCCCTTCTGAGGCTGTGGGGGAAGCTCTGCTCCAGGGTCCTCTCCTGGGCTTACAGGTGGCATCTTCTCCCTGTCCCTTCACGTCTTCTTTCCTCTTTGTGTGTCTCTGTGTCCAAATGTCCCCTCTGTATGAGGCCCCCAGTCTTGTTGAATGAGGGACCACCCTACTGCCCTCACTTCAGCTTGACTCTCTCTCTAAAGACCTGTCTCCAAACAAGGTCACATTCTGAGGACCTAGGGGCTAGAACTTTAACATATGGGTTTGGGAAGGGAATTCTCTTAGTCTGTTTTCTGTTGCTTATAACAGAATAACTGAAGCTGGTTGATTTATAGAGAAAAGAATTTTATTTCTTGCAGTTCTGGAGGCTGGAAGTCTAAGGTCAAGGGAGCACATCTGGTGAGGGTTTCTTGCTGGTGGGGACCCTCTGCAGAGTCCCCAGATGGCCCAGGTATCACGTGGGGAGGGGACTGGGTACACTGGTCAGGTCTCTCATCCTCTTCTTATAAAGGCACCAGCCCCACTCACATGAAAATCCATAAATCCATTAGTCCATAGATGGATTAATCTACTCATGAAGGGAGAGCCCTAATGACTCAATCACCTCTAAAAGGCCCCACCTGTCAATACTGTACCATTGAGGCTTAAGTTTCAACATAAGTTTTGGAGAAGACAAATACTTAAACCATAGCACAGAGGATACAATTCAACCGCTAACAAGCTAGTATGTGGCAGAGGCAGGTTGAACAGGTAATGTCTAGCAAGACATTATGGCAGAAGAGATTAAAGTGACTAATGGCTGGGTATGGTGGTTCTTGCCTGTAATTCTAGCACTTTGAGAGGCCAAGGTGGGAGGATTGCTTGAAGCCAAGAGTTAGAGACTAACCTGGGAAATATAGCAAGACCCTGGTCTCTACAAAAAAAAAAAAAAAAGAATTAGCTGGATGCTGTGGCATGCACCTGTAGTCCCAGCTACTTGAGTGGCTAAGGCAGGAGGACCATTTGAACCCAGGAGTTCGAGGCTGCAGTGAGCTATGATCATACCACTACTCTCTAGCCTGGGCAATGGAGCGAGATCCTGACTAAAATATAAATAAAAAATAAGATAAATAAAGTGACAATTGTGGATGATAACATTGTTGGCTCCCAATGGGGCCACCATGTGACTTGCTTCAGCCAATAGGACATTAGCAAACAGGGTGGTAGCTGAGGTTTGCTTCAAGGCTTGACCTTTTGGAAAGCTCCCTCTTGGAACCCAGCCGTCATGGCATAAAGAAGTCCAACTACCCTACTGGAGAGAAAGTCAGCCTAAAGAGAGGACCCTGCATGAGAGGTAATCTTGGGTCTTCCAGTCCCAGCTGATGCCGTGTGGAACACCGACAAGCACTGTGCAGATCACACAGTTGTGAGCAAATCAGCTGCTGCAGTGTGGAGTAGTTTATGATACAGTGCTGGCTAGGGTGGCCTGCGTCATCGTGAATTTATATCACCAGCTGATGGTGGGACCTTTCGAACCCCAAGTAAATTCAGCCACAAGGGCCGTCTGATTTGTTAATATTGTTTCTGTAGGTAATGGACAGGGTCAAGAATGAATGAGTAATTAAACAAACTAATAAATAAACAAAAACATCCTCATTCTAAAATATCTCTCCTTTGGTTCCAATAGCTTGCTTGACATAAGTAACTCCATTTTGTTAAAAATCCTCCATCTTAGCTGCTTGCCTGACCTAGGAACAACCCCCCAGTGTGTGCGTGTGATTGTTGTAATGTTCCCATGACCATAGGCCCACATTCTTGTTCTCCCTGAGCTGTTCTGTGTAATTGTGTGCTTTGTTAATTGAAATCAGATGTTGCACCAAGAAATTGTTCCTTGCAAAACTCCCCATGCCACATCCCCATATTTTATTCCTATATTTTGTTCCCTTTTGTTTTTCGTTCCTTGTTCCCTCACCTCCTTGCTATGTAACCCATTTGCGGTTTTTGCCCTTATAAACCCCTGGTTTGCTGCATTCAGGTTGAGAGTATTTGGAGACTTGAGTCCCCTCTCGACCGCCAGCTATCAAAGGACTCAAAAATTCGACTCTAAGTGTGTGGCTCCTCCTTTCTCGCACTCTGGTTATAACAATTCACATCATAAATTATAATTGTTTGCAATAATCCTCGGATGATAGATGCTGTCGCCCACCTTTATGAATATGTCCCATGTCATGTCTGGGAACCCAGGGATTCACACGCCTCTGGGAATCCCCGGGTAGTGCAGAGGTGGTCGGTTCAAAAATGTGTCACGACTTCTAGTCTGGGTCCTCCTTGAGTGAGTGTGCGGACGGCAGGCCTGGGCCGGGAGGGTCACTGACATGCAATTCACCATCTTCGCCAATCTGCTGGACGTATCGCTCTTCCTGCTCGTCGTCCTCTACCGCTGCGTGGCCGTCCAAAACCCAAGAAACAGGAGTGAAGGCCGGGCACCCTACAGGGCTCCAGGATAGAGTCTGAGGTGAGGTGGAGGGTGTGAGGGGCCCACACCTTCGCCTCATCCCTCCTGCCTGTCGCCACACACGAAGGATTCTCCAAACAACTTTTATTTCCTCAAAGTCTTCCCTAATCCCACGGAAGGAGGAGCTGCCACTGAGTAGGGCCCAGTAGAGGGGCTGCTTGCTTTTTATTCCCCCCCATCTAAAAATATAGATATACTCTTTTTTAAAAAGTGTCATGTTCCCATGACCAAAACAAATGTTTTAAAAATGAAATTCAAAAAATAGAAATTAAAAAAATAAATGTGTAATGACTTCTTCCACTCAATCCCATCTACTTACTTATAACAGAGTCCAAAGCATGTCAAAACACTTTCAGAATTTTTATTTTTATTTTTATTTTTGAGTTGGAGTCTCACTCTGTCGCCCAGACTGGAGTGCAGTGGCCGCTCCCGGCCACCGCACCCTCGACCTGCTGGGCTCTGGAGATCCTTCCGCCTCAGCCTTCCAAGTAGCTGGAACTACAAGCACGCACTACCATGCCTGGCTGAAAAGTTATCAGCCTCACTAATCATCAGAGAAATACCCGCTAACTCCAGTAAGGATGGCTATCATTAAGAAGTCAAAAAACTTTCGGAATTTTTTTTTTTGAGTTGGAGTCTCACACTGTCGCCCAGACTGGAGTGCAGTGGCACACTCCTGGCCACCGCAGCCTCGACCTGCTGGGCTCCGGCGATCCTTCCGCCTCAGCCT
>NW_007039977.1:388776-399183 GCF_000164805.1 Carlito syrichta | reverse complement strand
TTTTATTATAAAGATGTGGGGTACATTTCAGGTTTAGGTATACAAACACTGATCATGCAGTGTTGATGAGGTATGCCCCTCCCTCCCCCCAGCAGATTCCCTCAACTGCCAATCCCACCCCCTCCCCTGGCAGTTTCCCACTACTGCCAATTGCTTTTTATAGTATTATAATTGTTCAGGGTCCATTTATGAGTAAGAACATATGGAACTCTGTTCTTTGCTTCTGTGATAAATCACCAAGTATTATCGACTCCAAATCCATCAAGTTGTTGCAAAGTCCATATATTTGTCCTTTTTTATAGCTGCATAATATTCCATCGTGCATATGTACCACATTTTTTTATCCAGTCTAGCTTCTATGGGCAACACGGTTGGTTCCATGTTTTTGCTATTGTGAATAGAGCTGCAACAAACATACGTGTGCAGGTATCTTTTTTGTAGAATGATTTGAGTTCCTCCGGGTATATTCCCAATAGGGGAATTGCTGGGTCATATGGAAGGTCAATTTCTAGTTCTTTCAGGAATCGCCACACTGTCTTCCAAAGGAGCTGCACCAGTTTGCATTCCCACCAGCAGTGTAGAAGCGTTCCTTTTTCTCCACATCCTCACCAGCATCTGTTGTTGTTTTGTTAATGATGGCCATTCTTACAGGGGTTAGGTGGTATCTCAGTGTGGTTTTAATTTGCATTTCTCTGATGGTGAGTGAAGCTGAGCACTTTTTCATGTGTCAGTTGGCTGCCTGTATATCTTCTTTTGAGAAGTGTCTATTCATGTCTTTCGCCCACTTGAAATGACAATACAGAAATTCATATGGAAACATAAACGACCATGAATAGCTAAAACAATTCTTAGCAAAAGAAACAAAGTGGGAGGTATCACACTTCCAGACTTCAAACTTTACTATAAGGCAACAGTAATCAAAACAGCCTGGTGTTGGTACAAAAGCAGGCACATAGACCAGTGGAACAGGATAGAGATTCTGGAAGCAAACCTTCAATTTCTCAACCAACTCATCTTTGACAAAACCTCCAACAACAACCACTGGGGAGAGGAGAACCTATTCAGTAAATGGTGCTGGGAAAACTGACTGACCACATGCAGAAGATTGAAACAGGACCCCTACCCATCACCATACATAAAAATTAACTCTAAATGGATCAAAGACCTGAATGTAAAACCTCATACTATAAGAATCTTAGAAAGTGCAGGAGACACCCTTATGAAAATTGGAACTGGGAACCAATTCCTGATCAGAACCCTAAAGGCCAATACCTTAAGAAATAAAATAGACAAGTGGGACCTCGTCAAATTAACGAGCTTCTGCAAAGCAAAAGAAGCCATCAAGAAAGCAGGGAGACAGCACACAGAACGGGAAAATATATTTGCCAACTGTTTATCTGACAAAGGCCTAAATCTAGGATTTACAAGGAACTCAAACGCGCCAAAAGGAACTTTCAGAATTTTAAAAGTGAGATATCTGACCAGAGACAACAGTAAGGGCCAGGACAGAGAGAGACTTCTCCCCCAAGTGGGAGTCATGGGCAATGCTGTCTAAGAAGGAGAAAGGAAGCCTCGTTCAAGTTTACAATGAAAGAGGATCTGAAAAGGAGCCCAAAGACAAAGTCATGACCTAGACCAAAGCCGAGCATTCAGGCACCTCCTGGGACAGGCGGGGTGGACATTTGGGTGGCAGGCCAGGTGTGGGGACAGGAGTGTGGGGAGCGGGGTCACCACAGCCCCATGAAGTAACCCAGGCGGCCTCCACCCCTATGAAGCCACAACTCTGGGCTCTGCAGGATGCCAGGGTCTTGGATCCCAGGGGGAAAACATTTCCACCAGGGGACACAAACGACAGACCATTAAATTTCAAGCTACAGCTGCCATCTGGTCCTTCTGGAATACTCACCAAGAGAGACCTGAGCAGGCAAAGAAAGAAGCCTCTGTCCTAGCGGGAAGAACTGGCTCGGATCATGAGGAAGAGGTAGGGCTGTATGCACACAAAGGGGCCAAGGAAGAAGATGTGTAGCCCTTGGGTGATTCCGCCTGTATGGCTCTGACCCACTTTTTTTTTTTCCTAAGTTGGGATCTCACTCTGTTGCCCAAGCTGCAGTGTAGGTGCCATCATAGCTCACTGCAGCCTCAAACTCCTGGACTCAAGTGATCCTCTTCCTCAGCCTCCCAGGCAGCTGAGACTGCAGACATAATCTACCACACCTGGCAAATTTTTTTAAATGTTTCCTAAAAAGAGGGTCTCACTACGCTGCCCAGTCTGGTCTGGAACTCCTGGCCTCAAGTGATCCTTTCACTTCAGCCTCCCAAAGTACTGAGATTACAGACGTGAGCCACCACGCCCGGCCTCAGGCCCACTTTTGAAGAGAAAGAGTCAAATACAGCATCCACAGCCTGAAAAGGGAGTGGATGGTGACCAGGGGCCCAGGGCCCTCAGCGATGAAGGTCTGGTAAACCACAGAGGGTCACAGGGAACACAGCCAAGGGCAAGGGGAGTGAGAGAGAATAGTAGAGAACAGAGACCATGAACACTTGCTCGCAGACAATCCACTCCCAGCCTCATCCCTTCTGGAAGGGGGTAAGTAGATAAACCCGGGGTCTGCAGTCAGTCCCTTTGATGTAAGCCCCCCTTGCCTCAGTGCAGGACAACCCTGTGGGGCCAGCCCGCTCCAGGGCTTTCGGCAAGAACCGCGGCCCACCTTCCCGCTCTGCCCAGGGCTGCCTCCTTCCTCCCCGGCTGCTGACCCCAGGAAGCTCCCCAAAGTCCGCCTGTGTGCCTGCATCCCAAAGTACCCACCTGCGACCCCAGTCTCTACCCATCAATGCAGCGGCCCGGGCAGGTGACTTTCTCATACCCAGTTGTGATCCTGCTCACTGAACACACACCTGTTCCCTCTTGCTCAGCCTGAATCCCTCAGGTATTTTCTTCTGCTAAGGAATAAATGTTTGTGTCTCCCCAAATCCATATGTTGAAGCCCTAATCTCCAATGTGCTTATATCAGCAGGTAGGGCCATGGGGAGGTAATTAGACTTACATAAGGTCTTGAAGGTGGAGCACCCATGATGGAATGAGTAGAGGAGGAAACCAGAGCTTGCTCCCTCTTTCCCTCTGTCCTATGACCATCCACCAAGAAGGTGGCCATCTGCAAGCCAAGAAGAGACCCCTCCCCATAACCCAACCATGCTGGCACCTTGATCTTGGACTTCCAACCTCCAGCACTGTGAGAAATAAATGTTGTTGTATATAACACCCTGTCTATGGTATTTTGTTATAGCAGTCTAAGCTAAGATACTTTCTCATGCAATCGTCCTTTCCAGAAAGGTCTTTGAAGTCCAGAGGTTGGATTTCACCCACATACACAGCCACACATTACCCCTCATGACAGATAACAGAGGAGGGTAAATCGCCCTCCCCAGGCACACAGGCTGCTCTCGGGAAGAGACCGTGGGAGAGGAAGCCCTTCCCTCACTCAGCCACCCCCCCCCCGTCTAAGAGAGACAGGTTAAAGACAAACTTTAAGGATGATGGAGGAGAGGAAAGTCAGGAGGGTTTTTTTTTTTAGAGGCAAGAGAGAAAGCTCATAAAAACTTTGAGAAAAAATGTTCCTGCACCCCACCACCACCAGCATCACCACCATCGATGTGGGGCTGCCCCTCTTTGCCCTCTTTCCCCAGGGTCGTGTGGGTCACCTGCTCAGCTACTGCTCCTGCAGGTACCACACCAGCCAGAAGGACTGAGTTCAGAGGGGCTCCCGGCCTCAGCCACCGACAGTGTCAGAAAAGCCCCTCCCCCTAAACAAAAATCCCAGCCTTGACACTGAGCTCGGGACACAAACTCAAACTCCAGTCTCATGAAGATTATTTTAGTGCCTTGGGAGAGTTCTGATTGCTTTGTCTTAGTCTGTTCAGGCTGCTTTGGCAAAATACTTTAGATTGAGTAATTTATAAACAACAGAAATGTATTGCTCACAGTTCTGGCTAGAGAATCCAAGGTCAAGGCACTGGCAGAGTCTGTCGAGTGAGGGCTGCTTCCTGGTTCATAGATGCCACCCCTCACTGTGTCCTCACATGGTGGAAAGAGGGCTAGAAAGTTCTCTGGGGTCTCCTTTAGAAGGGTACTAATGCCATTCATGAGAGCTCCACCCTCATGACTTAGTTACCTCCCAAAGGTCCCACTTTCTAATACCTTGGGATTAGATTTCCACATCTGAATTTTGGACATAAATGCTCAGTCCATGACACGCTTTGAGGCTCATGCAGAAAGGATAAGTTGTTAAGTGAAAAAGTCAAGGGTCTATAGTCATATTTGCTTATATTTAAATAAATAAAAATAAAAACCTGTGGAAGCATGCAGAAGAGAGGACGAGCCATGGTTACCTGTGGAGAAGCTCACCAGCAGGGAAGGCTACCTGGGTGAATGGCTTCAGGAACGGAGGACAGGGATTCTGCAGTGAGACTGTTTGAGCCCAACACAGGATAAGGGAGTGAGAGGGACTGCAGGACACTCATTAAGCTGCGGTTGCCGGCACGGAGTCTCCCAGAAGAAAGAGGGGCCTTTTCTTGTCACTAACCCCCTCTGCATCCGCCAGAGGGGACATATGTCCTCATCCACAAAAGTTCTCTTCAGCCCCTCAAAGAAGAGGACTCTGCACTGAATATCTCTTTACATTGCTGCTTTTGGACAATGGAAACATATTATCCGCAAACAATAAATGTTTAACAAGACTGTGCATTGTTATAAGTGTTCTGAATCAGAAGCCTTGCAAGTCTTCATACACCCCAATACAGAAAATCTGCTTTTAGAAATTCAGCTCACAAAATAACTTTTGAAAAATGCATGGAAGTAAGTATTTTTGCTGCAGGACTGTTAATAAACTGAGAAACTTTGGAAATAATCAATATAATACTAAGAAAAATAGTTATGCAATCATGGATCCAGGGAGACAAAAACTCATACTCATAATTTTTAATAAAATTTCATGTGTGAAACTTGTTTTAAGAAAATATTGTCGGATAGCCTTGACACCACCCTCTCATCTCATCCTCGGTGCTCCCTACTGAGGTGGCAGCCATCTTCTACCCAGCATCATGGCTGCCCTCAGACCCCTGGCAAAGCCCAAGATCGTCAAAAAGAGGATCAAGAAGCTCATCCAGCACCAATCAGACCGATACATCAAGATTAAGCGTAACTGGAGGAAACAGGTGTTGATGCCAGGATGCGCAGACGATTCAAGGACCACATCTTGATGCACAACATTGGTCACGGAAACAAGAAAACAAAGCACACGCTGCCCAGTGGCTTCCATAAGTTCCTGGTCCATAATGTCAGGGGCTGGAAGTGCTGCTGATGTGACACAAGCCTTACTGTACTGAGACTCTCACACATTTCCTCCAAGAACTGCAAAGCCATGGGAGAAAGAGCAGCCCGGCAGGTCATTAGAGTTGCCAAACCTAATGCCAGACTGGCTGTGCAGCCAAGAAAATGAATAGACAGCTCATGTGCATGTTTTATTTGTGTTTAAATAAAACCATAAAAACTGACAAACAAACAAAAAGAAAAAGAAAATATTGTCATATAAACTGTCTTTCTAGGCCGACAATGGAATATGATGCCATCATTGTCACTTTTTCCTTTTCTTTTTTTTTAGTGGAAGTCTCACTCTGTTACCCAAGCTGGAGTGCAGTGGCATGCTCACAGCCACTTCAGCCTCAACCTGCTGGGCTCAAGTGATCCTTCCATCTCAGCCTTCCAAGTAGTTGGAACTACGCCCAGCTAATTTTTTGATTTATTGTAGAGATGAGCTCTCACCAAGTTTCCCAGGCTGGTCTCGAACCCCTGGACTCAAGCAATCCTCTTGCCTCAGCCTCCCAAAGTGCTGGGGATTGCAGGCTTGAGCCACAGTGCCTGGCCAAAACTTTTTCAAATAACATTCGACCATGTGCCTTGATATTCAGGATACAGTGTCACATGTTTGACTCAAAACCTAAAACTACATGTAAATGTTTTCAAGTACAGAAACAAAGTATAAATTAAATAAAATGTGTGTGTGTCTGTGTGTGTGTGTGTGTGTGTGTGTGTGAGCAGTTATTTCTGAATGGCAAGATCATGGTAAATTTATTTCATTTGAAATGTATAGTATTTTCTGGATTTTTCTACAGTAAGTATGTGTTAGTTTATAGTGGGGAGGGGAGCTGTTTTACTATATAACCCGTATTAAAAATAAAATGTGTGAAAGGAAGTGAAGGAGTTGGGGTCTTGGTCTCCCCGAGACCTCCTCGATTCCTGTGTGACCACTTCGTTCCTTCCTGCAGAGACTGACTATGGACCTGGTGAGACTTGCTCTATCCAGTCATCAGCTCCTTGTTCTAAGTGCAAAGATACATCTCTGCAGTTCCCGGATCCCTCTCCCACTCGTCAGCCAGAGTGAAAGCTGTAGAACATGCTTCTGGTCATATGGCCTGTTCAAAACCTTTCCATGGCCCCCACTGCCCTCAGAACAAGACTTAAACTCCTAATTGTGGTGAAGCAGACCTCCCTATCCTTCCACCTCCCTTTTGGCCCCTACCAGCCTGCTCTCTGGGTGCCAGTCACTTTGGACTCCTCTCAGTTCCTCAAATGCCATCTAGGCTTTTGCCCGAGCTGTTCCTTATACCTGGAGCACCATTTCCCTGACCACTCACCCAGTTAACTGGTGTTCACCCTTCAGGGATGAGCTGAGGTGTCATTGCCCCTCTAGAGCCTCTTCTGACCTCCCAAGTTGGAGATAAGAAGCCCCCTTCTGAGTTCCCACAGTCCCATAGCTACCTCTCTCTGAGCACATATTGCATCTACAGTAAGTCCCCTACATACAAACTTTCAAGTTGCAAACTTTCAAAGATGCAAACTTGTGTCTGCGTGTGCAATCATGTAAATTAGTTTATGTGTCTGGAGTACATTGTCATACACGTGTGTCCTCTACAAGTGGTTGTGCTTTTGTGTACTTTACTGTACAATACTGTATAGAGTGCCAAGATGTCCAAAAGCAAGCATAAAAGCACCAGTGATATAGCTGGCATAGTGCTATCTAGTGACACAATCGTGTGTTAGTGGGTATTTAGGCTCTTTGTTGAACTTATGAGCATGCTCTCAGAACGGAACTCATTCATAAATAAGCACTTGCTGTATTATATTATCTATTTATGGTTGTATGAGTCAGACCTCAATAGAAGAGATGGCTCTCTCAAAATAGGACAATATGAAGAATGTTGATTTAGTTAACATTGCTGAGTAACAAAGAACCCCACAACCTAGTGACTTAAACCAACAAAAAAGTCTTATTCTCTGTCCTGCCTCTGTGGGTTGGCAGGGCTTAGCTGGTGATTCTTCTGCTCTATGGGCCTGCAGTCATCTGCAGGCTTGACTGGCCAGATATCTGGGTGTCTCTCCTACCCAGCTGGCAAAAGGGACTGCTGGTAGCTGCAAGCTCAGCTGGGGTGTTGACCAGAACACTGCAGTTCTCCTCCTTGTGGCCTCACCACGTGAATTGGGGTTTTCACAGCATGGAGGCTGGGTTCCAACAGGGAGTGCCCCAAGCATGTAGAAGCAGAAGCTGCTTTTAAAGGTCTAGCCTTGGAAGTTACACAGGGTCACTTCCACCACATGCAACTGGTCAAAGATAACCACTGGGCCAGTCCTGATTCAAGAGGAAAGGAAATAGATTCCATCCTTTACCAAGATGGGTGGCCAGATTTTATAGCTACTTTAAATCTGCTACAAGGATTTGTCTACAAAAGGGCTAGTTACAAAGGTGTAGGTATAGGACAGCATAGTCACCTAGTTAGTGACAACTGAGCTGTTACCACCCCAGGCCTGAAGAGTCGAGGGGAGGAAACCATTACCAGAATCCAAATGGGAGAGAGTTTCAAAGAACAGTCTGTTTCCCCAAAAGGAGTGAGTTCCAGGTGAAGGCCACAGCCAGCCCAAGACGCAAGGAGGGAGCCCGAGGAGTAAATCCCTGACTTCATCCCCTTCCTCTCCAACTTCTGCTGACCTCAGCCAGGAGCCAGAGGGCAGGCGTAATGCTGTGACGTCAGAGGAAATACACGTCTGGTTCCTGGCACAGAGCCTCTAAAATTCTTGTTATTTCCTGACTGTAGGAATGCTAGATGCACCTTTTGTCCTAATATTTGGTCTTTGACCCCAGATCTTGGCATAGAGCTCCTAAATTGCTTGGAGTTTCCTGGGTGATAGGAGCACCTTTTGTTCTAATGAGGTGACTCTTGGTGGGCTCCTGGATGGAGGATGGTCACCAGAAAGACCAGCCAGGATTAGAAGCTTGGAGCTTTCAGCCCCACCCTATCCTCTGGGAATCAGAGAGGAGCTGGAGATTGAGTTAATAACTGATCATGCCTATGTGATGAAGCTTCATAAAAACTCTAAATGAGGCCAAGTACAGTGGCTCATGCTTGCAATCCCAGCACTTTGGGAGGCCAAGGTAGGAGAACCACTTTGAGCCCAGCAGTTCAAGACCAGCCTGGGCAACATAATGAGATCTCATCTCTACAAAAAAATCAAAAAATTAGCCAGGTGTGGTGGTGTGTTCCTGTAGTCTTACCTACTCAGGAGGCTGAGGCAGGAGGATTGCTTGAGCCCGAGAGGTCGAGGCTGCAGTGAACTGTGATTGCACCACTGCACTCCAGCCTGGGCTTTGAGATTGGTGAGCACAACCACATCCTGGGAGGGTGGTGCACTCCAAATCCACAGGGACAGAAGCTCCCACACCAAGGACCCTTCGAGACCTTACCCTATGTTATCTTTTCCTGGCTATTTATTTGGATCCTTTAAAATACCCTTTATATAAGCTGGCAAATACAAGTCAAGTGTCCCCCTCAGTTCTGTGAGCCACTCTAGTGACTGATGGAACCTGAGGAGGGGGTCGTGGGAGCCCCCAACAACCTACGCTTGCCATTAGAACCTGAAGCAGGGGACAGTCTGGTAGGTATAAGCCCTAAACTTGTGGGGTATGATGACACCTCCAGGCAGATAATGTCAGAATTGAATTGAATCATGACACCCAGCTGGTGTTTCAGTACTGCTCCATGTGTGAGGAAAACCTCCCACTCATCTGGTGTCTGCAGTGTTTTTGTTTTTGTTGTTGTTGTTGTTGTTGTTTTTGCCAGGGTCTCACTCTGTTGCCCAGGCTGGAGTGCAGTGGCATGATCATGACAATCATGGCTCACCGCAGCCTCAACCTCCTGAGCTCAAGCAATCCTTCCACCTCAGCCTCCCAAGTAGCTGGGACTACATGCGCACACCACTATGTTCACCTAATTTTTAAAAATTTGTTTTGTAGAGACGAGGTCTGACTATGTTGCTTAGGCTGGTCTCGAACTCCTGGGTTCAAGCAATCCTCTTGCCTCAGCATCCCAAAATGCTGGGATTACAGGCATGAGCCCCTGCACCCAGCTGTCAGCAGTGTTCTATGTTGTGTTGGCTGTGGGAGAGAAAAACATGTGTTTTTCTGACACAGCAGGGAAGTCCTCTGAGGTAGGCCACGCAGGCCAGCTTCCAGGGGTGAAAGGTAGAATGGAAAAGAGGGGAAATGGATATAGGGGGATCAACAGAAACCACTCACATATGTGCACTTCCTCAACCACACAACAAACTCCTGGAAGACCCACACTGTATAATCAGACAGACCTCGTGGCAGAAACAGACAACCTCAGCACCCACGGGTGTGAAAGAGCAAAGTCTATTTTCTTGCTCATACAACAGGCTCCACATAGGTCTGCTCACTGTAGTCACTCAGGCACCCAGATTCCCAAGGGGGTCCCCAGGCTGGCAGGGCAGCTACCATCTTGCACACGGGGCCAGCCTCCTGGGCAGAGGGAATAGAGCCCTGGAGAGTCTCCCAGCAGCCAAGAAATCTCTTTCCTGGAAGTGACCCCCTTCACCTCTTATCACAACTCGCTGGCCAGTAGAAGTCACAGGATGCACCTACCTGCAAAAAGCCTGATGGTGCAGTCTTTCCAAGAGTTCAGAAGGCAGTGAGCTGGAAATATTGAGCGAATAGCACAAATATCTTGCTTTCAACTGTATCCCTAGCATCTAGCACAGCACCATGGTAGTGTTTGTTGATTGACTAAATGAATATCATAGCAGGACCATTCTCCTGTTAGCAAAGAACAGCTGATCAAGAGTTATTCGAGCCGGGCTTGGTGGCTCAGCCTGTAATCCCAGCACTTTGGGAGGTCGAGGTGAGTGGATTGCCTGAGCCCGCGGGTTCGAGACCCTCCTGGGCCACGTGGCGAGACCTCATCTCCACAAAAAATCAAAAATTAGCCGGGCGTGGTAGTGTGCACCTGTAGTTCCGGCTACTTGGAAGACTGAGGTGGAAGGATCGCTGGAGCCCAGCAGGT
>NW_007039977.1:380262-388756 GCF_000164805.1 Carlito syrichta | reverse complement strand
CGGTGGCCGGGAGTGTGCCACTGCACTCCAGTCTGGGTGACAGAGTGAGACTCCAACTCAAAAAAAAAAAGAATTACCCATGGGAGTCAGGCACAGTAGTTTGTGCCTATAATCCCAGCTACTCAAGAGGCTGAGGCAGGAGGATCCCTTGAGGCCAGAAGTTCGAGACTCACCTGGACAACATAGAAAAACCCCATCTGTACAAAAATAAAAGTTAAATTGGCAAAGCATGATGGTTCACCTGTAGTTCCAGCTGCTTGGGAGGCCGAGGTAGAAGGATCAATTGAGTCCAGGAGTTTGAGACTGTGGTAAGCTGTGATTATGCCACTGCACTCCAGTCTGGGCAACAGAGTGAGATGCTGTCTCTTAAAACTTTTTTTTTTTTACTTAAAAAATCAAAAATAAAAAGAGTAAAACCCACTGGGTTACTTGCCCATCAAAGTGGTCTTCAAGTAGAAAAAGTATGTCAGAAAAATTATGACAGGAAAATGCATATTTGCTGGTACTTATTCACTCCATGTGCATACATTGAGCACTTCCCATGTGCCTGGAAGTTTTCAGATCCCCATCCATTCTAGTATTTGGGCAGGAAAGGGCTCTGTGTTACTCCTGGTTCTTGCGCGCAAGCAACAGAAACTGGCTCTGGCTAGTTAAGCAGGAAAGAAGTTTGATTAAAAAGGTAACCAGAGGGCATCTGTACTCAGTGGGGCCAGGAGAGTGAAGGTTGAATGGTAGAGCCCTGGCACACAGAGAGGAGGCAGGATGGAGGCCCCTTCCCCTGTCCTGGTTTCGGCTTGCGTGGCAGCTGCCCTGGCTGGTGGGGGACGATCCCTCTGCCCAGTCCTCCCCTCTCCTCTTCCTGCTCTCGGCTTCTTCCCTCACCCCTACTCACTTCCCCCTCCTCTCCCCACATTACATAACTGTCCCCTGTCCCAGGAGCCCTTATGTAACTCAAGTCACCTCAGGCTCCTGGCCCCACCTCGCAGCTCCCACCTCAGCCTGGCCTGTCTGGTAGGATCTTTCACAGTCGGCTGGGCCGAGCCCTCAGAGAGGAATGTGGAAAACGGGGTGGGGGGGGAGGAAGGCGAAGGGGGAAGAGGAGGAAAAAGGAGAAAGGGCAGGAGGAGGAAGAGGAGGAGGGAGAGGAGGAGCAAGGGGAGGAGGAAGAGGAGAGAGGAGGAGGAGGGAGGAGAGGAGGGGAGGCGGAGGAGGGGGAGGAGGAAGAGGAAGGGGAGGAGGCAGAAGGCCATCCCACACCCCAGCAGTGGGGCTGAGCATGGACAAGACTTAACTAACGGGCAGGAGGAGCCTCTTCTGCACACGAAGCCCAGGCCTGGGCCTCTTGTCAGGGAACTTGGGCGGCTTTCCAATCATTGCCCTTCCTGTGCCTCAACTTCCACTTCTGCAAAATGGGGAGATAGTGCACCTCATAGAATCATCACGGAGATTAGAGAGTTTGTATGTGGGGGGGGGGCACGTCTATGAAGTGTTTAGAACAGTGCCTGCCAAACTGTAGATGCTACATAACTCTTTGTTATTCTTTTTGGGGAGATGGTTCTAAATAAGTGTGCGCTGAGCAGTGGTGCTTTATGACCTTGGAACCCCTGGAACACTCTAAAAACTGATGGAAGACCCCAAAAGGCCCCAAAGACCTGCCAATATTTTGCATCCTGCAGAGCCAGTGCCTAGTAAGGGTTAAGTAATATTGTTTTAATTTAAAAGGACTTGGAAGAGGTAGAGTCAAGGAATGTTTTAAATATTTATTTATTCATTTAAAAAATAATAATAAACCCATTACATGTTAACATAAAACCTTTTTTTTTAAAGTCGGGGTCTCACTCATAATCACAGCTTCTGGCAGCCTCAACCTCCTGGACTCAGGCAATCCTTTCACCTCAATCTCCTGAGCAGCTGGGACTACAGGTGTGCACCAGCAAGCCTGACTAATTTTGTGTGTGTTTGGAGATGGGGTCTTACCATGTTGCCTGGGCTCGTCTTGAGCTCCTGGGCTCAAGCAATCCTCCCACCTCAGTTTTTCAAAGTATTTATTTATTCATTACAGGCATGAGCCACCATGCCTGGCCAGGTGAACCTTTTTATGAAAAATAACAGTATTTTCCAAAACAAAAAGCAATTAATGAGAAGCACAGCAATGTTTTACTTTTTTTTAAAAGCCTCTCTAATGTCTGACTTAATAGTAATCAGCCGGATCCTCACACCTGCTGCTGCTATCAGTATGCTACAATATCACAAGTCTGAAAGCTACTGGAAAACTCCACTGTACGCCCATGAGATAACATCAGAGAAAAGGGAAAATAAGGCCTTCGTGTTATTACAAAGGCAGTCTCAGTCTTTCAGATCCCTGGAGAGGTTCCCTGGACCACACTTTGAAAACCACCTGGCACATTGAGAAAAGGGAGAAAGCAGAGGGAAACAGGGATGTCTTCATGTTTTCAGCCAATTCATACCCACCAAAGGCATAATGAGTAATTAGAAATCAGATTTTCTCTCTTGTCCCAAATCTCCAAATTCTTTAAAACTAAAACAACAGCACTCAACCCCTACGGGACACTGGCTCTGTCCAGGGCAGGACACAAAGCCCCTGGCATGTGTTCATGCAGTGACCACTCACTCAGCTCCTGCAGGCGGGGACTATTATTATTCATCCCATCTCTCAGATGCAGAAAAGCTAAGTGACTTATTTAAGTCTACATGGCCATCCAGAGATTCCATCCCCAGCATTTATCCTCCCCTCCCTCTTAGCAATGGTCCGAGCCTGTTTCATTGTCTTCGGACTGATGATGGGGCCCATCCCCAGGGATTCTGACTTCATGGTCCAGAGGAAGACCCAGGCACTTTTTTTTTAACGACTCAGGTGATTCTCAGGAACAGCCAGGCCAAGGTCTTGCCACTCAGAGTGTGGTCCTGGAACGCATGGCCCACCTGGAAGCTTGTCAGGATGCAGAATTCTGCCCTCATCTCCCTGAGCCAGAGTGTGCATCTGGACAACAGTCCCAGGTGATTTTAAAGGACGTCACAGTGTCCTAAGGGAAAACTAAGGGAGCCCGGGGTGGTGGCTCATGCCTGTAATTCCAGCCCTTTGGAAGGCTGAGGTGAGAGGATCGCTTAAGGTCAAGAGTTTGACACATGCCTGGGCAAAATAGCAAGACCCCATCTCTACAAAAATAAAAGTAGCCAGGTGTGGTAGTGCATGTCCATAGTCTCAGCTACTCAGGAGGCTGAGGAAGAAAGATCACCTGAGCCCAGGAGTTCAAGGCTACAGTGAGCTATGATCACTCACTGCACTCCAGTCTGGGTGACAAAGCAAGACCCTGTCTCTAAAATTTAAAAAAAGGGTGGGGGGAGAAAAAGCTAAGGGAAAGTGAAACTAATAGGATTTCTGCTAAGGAATCTGAAGGCAGGATGGGGCAGTGGTTAGAGCCTGGGCTCTGGGACCTGCAGGATCTCCCCTCCACCCCCACCCCTTGAAAGACAGCCAACACAAAGCTGAGCTTGATATTCAAGATTTCTGCAGCCTCCAGGGGAGGTTCACAGAAGAATCTAAGTAAATAACCTAGAATTGCAACAATCCAAACCACTCTTTGTTTTGGGTAAAGGAGATGCATTTGCCTTCAGGGGCAGACAGTTCCTTTGTTTTCAGGACACAGCAAAGCACCTTCTAGTTGTAAACCGGTGGAGCAGAACACTTCTATGGAGATGCGCCTGAGGGGAGGAGGAAGGGATAGGAACCTGTCCCTCTGAGACGCTGCAGTGAGAGGCAGAAGCCCAGAGGCCACCTTGATGGGTGGCTGGACATGCAAGGTGAGGATTCAAGCCCCTGCTCCCTGCCCACTCTGAGGAGGGACACCTGGGGCAGGCACACAAATTGAGCAGTATAAGTTACAGACTGAGGCCATTAAAAGCAGCAATTGATTGGTGATGTCTGTCCTGGGCACAAACTAGTATAATGGTGGCAGTTGTGTGTCCTGTGTTTGTTCCCCCATTCCCACTCCAGAGGAAGTCAAATGGTGGAGTTTCTGGGGAGCCTGAGCCCTCTCTCAGCCTGGTCAAGCAAAGGCTCCCAGGACTTGGGTGGAAGGTCCCTCCACAATGCCCTATGCTACCCTTCTCATGGTCTCCTGAGAGAGTCAACCTGCTCCAATGACCTGGAGCACCCTAAGAACAAGATCACAGCACATCCATCTAGGGACCACCAGCAGGATCTGACACAGCCTGGCACTGAGAAGATGCTGCTGGGACCCTAATGGGACATGGGAAGGCCATAGACAACTGGGTGTGGGTCCTGCCTCTGCTGCTTACCAGCTATGAGACTCAGCAGAAGTCTTCCAGCCCTTCCAACCTCCCAAGCCTCAGATTATTCCTTTAGATAAATATTTGGTGAGTTATGCCCTACACTGGGCACTGGGTAAAAGGATAAAGAAAAGACATGGTTCTCATCCTCACTGAGCTTAGAGATGTGTTGTCCATGCACTAGCCATTAGCCACATGTGGCTACTTAAATGTATTTATTTATTTGTTTTTGTGGGGGGGGGTTGAGTTGGCATCTCACTCTGTCACCCAGGCTGGAGTGCAGTGGTACGCTGTTCACAGCCACCGTGGACTCGACCTGCTGGGCTCAGGTAATCTTTCCGCTTCAGCCTTTCAAGTAGCTGGAACTACAGGCACGCACCACCACACCCAACTAATTTTTTGATTTATTGTAGAGATGAGGTCTCGCCAATTTTACACAGGCTGGTGTCAACCCCGTGTGCTCAGGCAATCCTCTCACCTCAGCCTCCCTATGTGCTGGGATTAGAGGCGTTAGCCACCACACCTGGTTCAACTATTTAAATTTAGACCACTTAAAAGTAAATGACACCGAAAGTTCAATTCCACAGTCACACTAGCCACATATAAAATGCCCAGTGGATGCACGTGTGCAGTGACTACCCCACTGGATGGTGCAGACTGGACATCACTGAGATACCATATAGCAGGGGAGACAGATACCAAAAGGCCACATGAACAGCTAATTGTTTTACCATGATGTTTGTCATGGGAAAACACAGGCAGCACCATCAGTACTTCCCAGACGAGAAGCCACTGGCTTTCTTTGCTCATTTTTTTTTTTGATTTGTTGTCTCACTCTGTTGCCCAGACTAGAGTGCAGTGGCACACTCCTGGTCACCGCAGCCTCAGCCTGCTGGACTCAGGCGATCCTTCCGCCTCAGCCTTCCAAGCAGCTGAAACTATAGGCATGCGCCACCAGGCCTGGCTAATTTTTTGATTTATTGTAGAGACGAGGTCTCACCAAGTTGACCAGGCTGGTCTTGAACCCTCAGGCTCAGGCAATCCTCTCACCTCGGCCTCCCAAAGTGCTGGGATTATAGGCTTGAGCCACCGCACCAGCCAGCCACTGGCTTTCATTAGCCCAGAATGGACTGAGCACTCAAGAGCCTGACTCAGTGCCCTCGACCTAGAACCATTCTCTATGAAGGCTGCAGGCCAAGTGCGTTCTCCAGGGACATGAGACTCCTCTGTGACAAGGTCTGACTTGCAGCAAATGACCCTGGCTTAGCCACTGGTTAAGAGTTCGCACTGGGGACCCTCACGGTCTGGCTCCGAGGCCTGCCAACTGTGTGACCCTAGGCAGGTACGTAACCCCTCCCGGTCTCAGTGTCTCCATCTGTAAAATGGGGAGAATCATAGTATCTGGTCAAAGGGCTGTTGGAAGGATTAAATGAGCTAAAGAATTTAAAGCATTTAGAAAAGTTCCTGGCACACAGCAAGCATGCTGTAAATGTTAGCTACTATCATAATTATTATTATTCATGGGTGAAAGAAGGGACCCTGAGAAACTTAGAATAAACTTAGTTCACATTTTGCCTTCGCTTAGTCATTTTTGCTCAGACTGACGCACTTTGAATATATCACAGATTGGACACAGATAGATAAATTTCCAATAGCCAGATTTTAGGAAGCGTTCAGACTTTCTTCCTTCCTTCCTTTCTTTTTCTTTTTCTTTTTTTGAGTTGGAGTCTCACTCTGTCACCCAGACTGGAGTGCAGTGGCCGCTCCCGGCCACCGCAGCCTCGACCCGCTGGGATCCGGCGATCCTTTCGCCTCAGCCTTCCGAGTAGCTGGAACTACAGGCGCGTGCTACCATGCCTGGCTAATTTTTGATTTATTATAGAGATGAGGTCTTGCCAAGTTGCCCAAGCGGGTCTAGAACCCACAGGCTCAGGCAATCCACTCACCTCAGCCTCCCAAAGGCATGGGATTAAAGGCTGAGCCACCGAGCCCGGCTTCTTTTTTTCTTTCTGGCTTGCTTTTCTTTCTTTTTGGAATAGGAGTCTCACTCTGTCACCCAGGCTGGAGTGCAGTGCCACACTCACGGCCACCACAGCCTACACCTGCTGGACTCAGGTGATCCTTCCACCTAAGCCTTCCAAGAAGCAAAGCCACAAGCACGTGCCACCACGCCCAGCTAATTTTTGTATTTATTGTAGAGATGAGGTCTCGCCAAGTTGCCTAGGCTGGTCTCGAACCCGTGGGCTCAGGCAATCCACTTGCCTTGGCCTCCTAAAGTGCTGGGATTACAGGCTGAGCCACCTGAGCCCACCCCCCCATTTTAAAAATTACATTTTACCGCAGGCCAAGCTGGCAACCTACCTCACCTCCTCCACAAATCAGAGGAAAACTCCATCAGATGCAAGATAAGGACAGTCCAACCTTTCAATTCATGGTTTAGCATAATAATCTCTAAGAAACTTTCAGGTTCCTTATCAAAGGCCAAAGATCACCCCTTAGCAGGCTGAAGCCATAGAAATGATAATAAAACCACCTTTCAACAAAGGAGCTTGTGGATTGGAAACTGACCCTTCTCTTGCCCACCTGAGGTCATAAGATGCTAATGTCTGGTGATGTCAGACGTGTCTACAATCAACATCAAAGATGGCAGCGCTGGACATACCTTTTGGCCCAGAGCCTTCATGCCCAAACCCCCCTTACCCCAAAGGCCCTTAAATATACCCAGTTCTTGGCCCTTCGGGGCCACATTTGTCTCTGAGTGTCAGCCCCCTTTCCAATCTGTGAAAAGTGAACAATAAACTTTACTTCCTTCTACTTCTTACTTGGTGGCAATCTTGCATTATTCCCATTGTACTGGCACCGGTACACCTTGCCTCAGCTTACTCTTTCAATGGGTCTGTGAACATTTGTATGGGGTGGGGAGGAATGCACCTGACTCAGTGTCAACCTTCATTTTTATTCTTTGCTTCAAAGCTAAACTGACCACCACGGTCAGGATCCTCTGGGAAAGGGAATGTAACCATAATTATATTAATCAATGCACACAAGGCGTTTCCACGTGGCAGGCTCTGTGTGAAGTCCTTTACATGTACCATGTGTTTGATCTTCACAACAAGCCCAACAGACATGTACTATTAAAAGGATTTCCACATGCCTATAACCCCAGCACTTTGGGAGGCCAAGGTGAGAGGACTGCCTGAATCCACAGGTTCGAGAACAGCCTGGGTAACTTGGCAAGACCTTGTCTCTACAATAAATCAAAAAATTAGCTGGGTGTGGTAGCGCACACCTGTAGTTTCAGCTATTTGGAAAGCTGAGGCAGAAGGATCGCCTGAGCCCAGCAGGTTGAGGCTGCGGTGGCCATGAGCGAGACTCTGACACACACACACACACACACACACACACACACACACACACACACACACACACACGGGGGCGTTGAATCTACATTCTACAGAAGAGGCTAGGGCACACCTACCTTCCAGTTACAAAAGGATCTCGGCGTCAGTTCCAGTAGCTACCACTAGGTGGCAGCGCCCACCCACGTTCCAATCCCTCAATCTGGCGGGAACACACTCAACAAACAAATTAAATGCAAACATTTAACGAGCGCCTACTATGCGCCAGGCACTGTTCTGGGTGCTGAAGCTACATCAGCAAATAAAACAAGGGAGGAAAAAAATTCTGCCCTCGTTGTTCTTCTCTTCCATTTTTCCTTAAGAATTAAAACATGAGTGCGGGGTCGCGTGCCCAGGGAGTACGAGGCCTGACGGGTTCCGGAACTGGGGGGCGGAGGCTCGCGGGAAGCGATGGGAATGTCAGAAGGTCCGCGGTCACCAAATACCAGGGACTGCTGCTACCGCAGAAGGGAGTGTTATTCTGCAGCCCATCTCCCTGCACCTCCTCCCCCACGGGAGAGCAGGGTGATCTCTCTGTCGTGTCTCATGTGGCTGGGAGGGATGGGGTTTTTTGAGGGGGCGTCTTGTCCTGACAAACTGGAGACCTACCCCAGGGAGAAAGGTCTGCTTTGGGCTCCAGGAGGGGCGAACTGAGCCCAGCTCCGGGTCGCCGATCTGAAGGTCACCAGGGAACCAGCCCCGTAAGGGGGCCGACGCGGGCCAGGTCAGGGCAGTGCTCCCCTCGGACAGCCGGGTGGGCCGGAAGGGGGTCTGGGTGCGGGGGT
>NW_007039977.1:379430-379944 GCF_000164805.1 Carlito syrichta | reverse complement strand
ACGCGCCGGCGGTGCCCCGAGCGCCGGGTGGACGTGTGTTTGCGGAGAGGCCAAGGACTCGGAAGCTGGGCTCCGGGTGCGTCCGGGGACAGGGGCACCCGGGAGTGGAAAGCGTGTCCAGGAGGCACCCGCCCCGAGGAGGCCAAGCGGGGTGTGTGCCCAGGTGCACACGGGGGCGTTGCGGACCGTGGAAGGCGGGCCCCTGTCTGCGTCCGGGACCGGAGTCGGCGTGTCGCGGGGGAAGTCACCGGCCAGGAGCACGCGTCGGAGCGAGTCCTGGCGCGGGCGACGCCCCGCACTCGGACCGCTGGGCGGTGTCCCCGGCGCGCATGTCGGCTGGGGTGTTCCGACCAGGGGATCACCTGGGGTGCTGCCTGGCGCACTGGACTGCTTGAGGGCGCGCTGTGGCTGTGGGGGGAAGCCCCCGGATCTGGCCCCTGGAGGCGGGGGGACCGTCTCAGCGCCCCTGGGATGGGGCGAGGCGCTGGCGCCCCGAGGTGCGCGGGACGCCGAC
>NW_007039977.1:364251-379053 GCF_000164805.1 Carlito syrichta | reverse complement strand
CGCGAGGGCCGGATTTTGGGGGTGAGCCGCCCGGGGCACGAGGGCCGGATTTTGGGGGTGAGCCGCCGCACCTGCCGCGGGGACCCGGGACCGGGGCCGAGCTCGCAGGCGGCCGTGGCTGCGCATTACCCAGCGAAAGGGAGGGGGTCTGCGGGGGGGGCCGGCGGAACTGAGACCTGGAGCTGGGGACAAATGATGGGGGCTCGGACGGGGCGCTGCCTTCAGTGGAGGGGGGTGGCGTTTTTCCAGCAGACACGGGCACCTTGACCTCTGGAAGCAGCAGCCAGGCTGGGGGCAAGGACCAGCCCCGTGCCGTGTCCCTCTCCTTGGGGAACATGGGCCTCCAGCCCCACGAGGACCCCACACACCCCGGGGTCCCTACCGCCAGGGCAGCAAGGGCAGCGCACGGGAGGGGCCCGGGGGAGCCGGCTGAGCCGCTAGGAGGGGGCGGCGACCTTGCCCCAGCGGTCACCCAGCGCGGCGGGTTCATCCCGCGGCCCTCACTCGGTCACACCCAGGCCTCGCCAGTTCCCTTTCGCGTCTCCCGTTTGTGAAGGGGGCAGCTCCTTGGAGCGCGGACAAAGGCCCCTGGAGCGTGGCGGGCAGCGGCGTCCCCGCCTGGGGCCCCAGCCCACGCGCCACCTTGGCTGCCCGGCTGCGCCCGGCTGGGGGCACTGAACAGAGCCCAGGAAGCCCGGGGGGACACCGCGGAGGCAGAGAAGTGGGGGAGGGACCTGGCACGGGAACCCCGGCGCTTCAGCCAAGGAGCCTTAATTCAGAAGTTTCCTCGGTGGGGACCAGGGGCTCGCGGAGACTCGGGACCTCGCGTTAAACTGCATGCAAATGACATGTAAATGGATGCAAATCGGCATCTGTCGCCTGGAAGCCCTCCCGGTCGGTTCTGTATCTGGACTGTGACATGAACGCTGTTTCCGATCTGCTCCTGCTCTAAGTTTGAAAAGGGTCCGGCTGAGCTGGGAAGGAAAGACGGGAGGGGGAAGGGGCCGCCATTTGAGGCTCCGGCGGCCAGGCACGCGTTTTGTTCGAAAGAGAAGCTCCGAAACCTTAAGGGGCTGATTTGTCATGTCAGCAAACATGCCAGCCACAGAACTGGCAGCCTGGGCACTACCGTGTATGAAGGGACAGGTCCCTGCTCTCGGGAGGCTGGGAGGTGCGTGGACAAACTCCAGGAGAGCAAATACATCGCAAGTAGACGTAACGTCCGACTGGGATAGGGCAGGCCGGAACGTAGGACAGGGTGATGTAAAAGAAAGTGGCAGGAGGGCGCGTAGTGAGAGCCTGTTCCGGGGAGTGACATTTGAGCGGAGCCCGGCGGGATGGGGGGTCCTTCCTCCGGGAGACGGCGCCGCCAGTGCAGGGGCTTGGAGGTGGGAATGAGCTTGGAGGAACTGAACAAAGGCCGTTGTGGCCGGGGCTGTAGGCCGATTTAAGGGCGGGAGTGGGGGATGGCGGAGACCAGCCAGATCTCGATCCTTTGGGGTCGTGGAAAGGAGTTTAGGGCTTATTCTGCTTGGGCCAGTGAACCCTTGGAGGGTTTTGAGCTGGAAGCCACGGGATCTGATTTTTCAAAGCTCCCCTGACATGGACGAGGCCCTCTCTCCATTCTGCAATCTGCGTGGGGATCGAGGTGCCAGGAGCCTCCAGGGGCTCCGTCCAGCCTGCCAGTGGCTTTGAGCCTGGCCAGCCCTGGGAGTCAGCGGAGGAGCGGCTCGAGTTTAAAATCCACTCTCTGACCGCCCCACTCAGACTTCTTCCTCGCAGAGCTTCCTGGGGGTTCCGAGTTAGTCACATTTTCTTCTCGGAATTGCAGCCCAGAGGAACCAACCATCCACCGCGGATGGGGCAGCCAAGGATGCAATTTGCATTTAAATGATGGCTTTTATTTACAGGACTGGAGCTGCTTTGCATATTCATGGATCACAAAGCTCGTGTTCTTGCCACCCTGTTTACTAACCTATGAGGGATTTTTAATTCTAGAGCCCCCAAGTAGGCCAACTGGGGAATGAAGATGATGAGATCCTGTAACTTGGAAAAGATATCAAGGGCTGAGATGTGCTCTGGGAAAGAGTTTAATGTCAGGAAACCTTGTAACAATTTTAATCCAGCCCAGCAGGAAATGTGCCCCTACCTCCAACAGGAGTGGACTGGGACAGAGAATAGTGCCGGGGTGCGTGGGGGCTTCCGCAGCCCCATCCTGGCCTCTGCCAGACCTTGGGGGGCGGGGTCAGAACGACGAGTCGGAGAGGCCTTGGGGTAAGGAACTGGGAGAAGTGAGTCCTAGTCTCAGGTTGGCCTATAAATTCCAGTACATCTCTGGCCAAATTACCTGAACTTCTGCCTATATTATAGTCCCAGCAAGACGAGGGGAATCTTGATTGTCTTTCTAACAAGCAGGTACTGGTTGCTTCCTCTGTGTCAGGAACCAAACAGTACTTTTCATACCAGCCTTAAAGATTTCACTCTCATTATCCTCATTTTACAGAAGAAGAGACTGAGGTTAAGTAATGCCCATTGTCACATAACTCTGTCTGACTCCCCTCTTTTGGCCTCCCTTCCATTGAGGTCTTCCACTCTCGAAGAGTCTGATGGGAGTGTGAACTCAGCGCCAGGGATTCATCTGGGAACTGAACTACTAAATATGCCCAGGGCTAGGAAGGGAGTCCACCTGCTAATTTTGTCTTCCTTTCTCATGTTCCAGTGCCTGTCCCCATTTTAGAGAAGGTGGATTAAGATGCCTCTGACCTGCCCTGCACTGGGAAGGGACCCCTGGTGGAGGATAAATGGCCTCCTTGGAGCCCTGCTGGTAGCTGCTAGGGCAAGGCCAGCCGGAATGTTCCAGAGCAGCTTTGCACATGTTGTTTCTCCTTTCCCATGGGTGGATGGGAAGATGGGGCTGGGATACTGGTTCCCAAGAGAATGGCTGGTGCCTGGTCTCCAGGTGTCCTGACTCTGACTCCACAAGAAAGACTCCCAGTTTCAGGACACCAAAGGGTCCTCCGGCCTATGTTCTACCTGCCCCATGAGGCTCCCACTTAGAGCACCTGCTGCAGGTGGCAGAAGAGTTTGGGGGTCCCCAGGGCAGACCCCCCCTTAAGGCATCTCCCTTTCACACCACCTCCAGGACCTTGTTGGTGCGTGAGACAGGAGGCAGGAAAACAGCAGTGGACAAACACCAAGGTGAGCCTTCCAACCCAACACCATTTCCAGGACAGCCACCCCTTCTAGAAAGATCTATCTCCAGAGAGCTCACCACCTCAGACAAGGGAGCATTTGCCCCATAAAGTGCTTACCCAGTGTTAACTCCTGTCCTAAACCCTAATTAGTAATTATTTCACTCCTCACCACAATTGCACACACATGGGCACTACTATCACCCCTGTTTTGCAGATGAGGAAACTGAGGCAAAAAGGCCAGCTGCCCAGGGTCACACTGTGCCAACAAGCAGCGCACAGGCAGGATTTGCAACTGGGAGGTCTGATTCCTAAGTGCAGGGCTGGGAGAAGCAGCAGGGTGTGCAGCCCCCAGGCGGGTCTTGTCCTTTCACACAAGGAATCCTGCCTGCCTGCCTCCCTGCCTGGGTTCTTCCTGGCCTCCACAGGCCCCAGCACTGGAGAAATACAGAGTGTGGCTGCTGACCTCTTTGCAGAGTGAGTGGCATCAGTTTGCGTGTGTGTGTGTGTGTGTGTGTGTGTGTGTGTGTGCGTGCACGTGTGCGAGTGAGAGATGCAGTATATTTAAGAGCATCTGAGTGAGTCACATTCCTCGGAGCCTGCCTGGCAGCAGAGGTAATTAGTATGGGAGCCGAGTCTCGCAGTTAGTTCACATTTATTCATTGCTCCTTTGAGGCTCGCTCTCCTACATTCTACGGGTTTGTTGCCGTATATTCATCCTGTCCCAATCAACCCTGCCTTGAGGCTGACTCGGGGCTTGTGGAGAGCTGCCCAAGTCTTGGGGTCTCAGGGGTGGGAGGCACCAGGTGGCTAATTCAGCAGGAAGGAGGTGCTTACCTGCCAGTGGGCACAGCAGATCATGAGTGGGCGTCGCCTGCTGGGCCTCAGGCCAGGGTAGTGAGGCAGAAGAGGCAGGGGTTGTGGGTCCCCTGCTGTGTGTGTCCTTGTTCGTCCAGCCTCAGGGCACCCAGCATCACCTGCAGGAATTGTGAAAACACGGGTAGCTGGACCACCCCCCACCCCCCACACCCCAACCAGAGTTTGCATTTCTAAAAATCTAGATTTTTAGATGCTACTGTTGACAGCCCAAGCATCAAATTTTGTCTTAAACCTGTCAGACCCTCAGTTTCCTCCTCTATAAATGGGAATGAGAACATACGCCCTTTTGGGGTCATGTGCGGTTTGGAGACCATATTTATCCATTCATTCCTTCAGCAACTGTATCGTGAGCCCTGCCCATGTGGCAGGCACTGGAGAATTGGTGCAGAACAAGAAAGGAGATCCCAGGCATGGGGCAGGGGGTTGGGGGGCAGTGGAGAGGGGCATATGGAACAGACCAGAAGAGTGATAAAAAGAAAATTGCAAATCATGGCACACGCTACAAAGACAGCAACCCAAAGTGCTGGCACAGAGCCTAAGCAGGGCAGGAAGACCCTTATTTATTTATTTATTTATTTATTTTTGAGTTGAAGTCTCACTCCGTCGCCCAGACTGGAGTGCAGTGGCACGCTTCTGGCCACCGCAGCCTCGACCTGCTGGGCTCCCGCGATCCTTCTGCCTCTGCCTTCTGAGTAGCTGGAACTACAGGCGCACGCTACCACGCCCGGCTAATTTTTTTATTTATTGTAGAGATGAGGTCTGGCCAAGTTGCCCAGGCGGGTCTCGAATCCGCGGGCTCAGGCAATCCACTCACCTCAGCCTTCCAAGGCGCGGGATTACAGGCTGAGCCACCGAGCCTGGCTGGAAGACCCTAATTTAGATAGACGGCCAGCAGAGGCGAATGAACGACACTTGCAGAGCCCTGGTCTGTAGTAAGAGCCCAGGAATAATAGTACAATTGTTTTCCTCCCACTCCAACTATTTCTAGCTGTGTGACCTTGGACTAGCCGCTGACCTCCCTGTGCCACCATTGTATCTTCTGTAAAATGAAGATAGTGATAACACTTGCCTCATAGGATTGTAATGTGGATTATTCGATGTTCATATATGTGGGATGCACAGGGAGTGTCTGGGACCTAGGAAGCACTGTCAAGGTTCACAGTTATGGTTGTTGACACTATGTCAGTGATAGAAAACTCTACAGGGCAATTCTGAATGCCCCTCAAATCACAGGTGAGCCTGCCTCGGCTTCAGTCTGCGAGGCAGTGTGTAACACACAGCCCCTAATCATCCTGCATGTTGTTCTATGGAGTGGGGTGACTGTCAGCCCATGGACATCCTTAGCGATGATAATGACCCACTTGAGACAACTGGACCCCGACTACAGTCCCCAAGTGCCGTCAGTTGTATCTACGTGCTGAGATAATTGAGTAAGGAGAACTTCCTAGAAGAAGGGGGCCACCAGATGTGAGAGGACTATTAGAACTTCTTTGTTGGCAAGTAACGGAAACACAGCTCAAACTGGGTTCATCCCAAAAAAGGGAAGTTCATTGACTGCTGGAACTGCAAAGACCAGACTGGTTTCAGGTGTAGATGAATCCAGCCATTCAATGTGTTAGGACTTTGGGCCATGGCGTAGCTGTTTCCTCTGAGCCAAGCTTACTCTTGGACAGGTTCTCTCCCTGAGATGGCAAAGATGCCCTTCTCCAGCTTCAGGCTTCTATCCTTGTAGTTTATCAACTCCAAGAGCGGATGAACAGCTTTCCAGTTAATGCTAGAACAATCCTAGGGCTGGTTCTCCTGGGTCTGTCTCAGGCTGTGTCCCTGTTCATGAACTACTCACTGTGACCAAAGGGTAGGATAAAGGCTCTGATGGGCCAGGCCTGGGGTAGAGGCTTCTGCTGGGAACTAGGACTCAAGGTAGCCCTCCAAAGCCAAATCAGGTGCACTTTCCAGAAATGGGAGACCCGGATGCTGGGCAGCAAAAACAACAGCTGTCCCGGAAAGAGTAAAAGGTCCTGCCCTGCAGGATGAAAGCAGAAAGCAAGAGTGTATTCATTTCCCATGTCAGGGAGGAGTTGGGAGCCGGAGAGCTGGACCAGGGCCTAGAACTCTGCAGTTTCAGAAATTCGGCTGCCATCTTGGGGTTTGCATCCTCTGTGTGGGTTTCCTGTTGTGGTTGGAAGACCATGCAGGAAGTGGGAGGAGCTGGAGAAACAAAGTCCCCATTTGCAGCCAAGCCTGGAAAGAGGACATCCCCTCAAAGGGTGATGGAGATGGCTAAGGAAGGCCGAGCTCTTGCAGAGAAGACACACGAGGAGCGGACCTGCAGGCCCTGGCTGGCTCCTGGCATCTTCCCCATCACCTCTGTCCTTAAGCCTAAACCAGGCTTTCTCAGCCTTGGCACTACTAACTGGGCCAGATAATCTTTTGTGGTAGGAGCTGACCTGTGCACCGTAAGATGCTGAGCGGCAGCCCTGGCCTCTGTCCACCAATGCCAGCAGCACGCCCTTCCCCGGTAGTGACAACCAAAAATGTCTCCAGACACAACCAGATGTCCCCTGGGGGTCAGGATGGCCCCTAATTGAGAACCACCGGTCAAGAGGTACATGGGAGGAGGAGTTGGGGAGACCTAGACTCTGGAAACACATTCCTACCTGTCACCCTCCCAGCCACCCTGCAATGGGTGAGCTTGGCCATAGTGCTGCCCAGAGAGGCAGCCTGGGGAGCTTCTGCTGAGACTTGCCGAGAAGTCTCTTCACCAAGCTGGCCATTGATGAGATGTCTGTGGGAAGTCCACTCTGGGGCCCCTGCACTGATGGCATTTTGTTCTGACACCCCCAGTTCTTACGTTTTGATTTCCAGATGTTTCCAGAACCATGTGGTAAGCAGTTCTGTCTGGGACGATGTTTTTCCAATGGGTGGTACGTTGGGATATGCCCAGTGGGTATGCAACATGGGTTACATCAACAAGAAATTTTAAAATGTCAAGAGATAAGTATTTTAATGTGTTTGGTTTTCTTTTAAGTGGGTTGATTTAAAGGCCTTGATGAGTCAGTTAAGTAAATAACCGCACAGGTGGCATGTGGACAAAACATGAATAGCTGTGGTGGCACTTCAGTAACCGATGTGGCAGGGTGCATCTATACCCCTACATGTGCCTGAGCAGGATGCTGGGATGCCTGAGGGATTTTTTAAATTTTTGTTTGTTTGGTTTGGTTTCATTTTTTGTTCTTTTAGAGATGGGGCCTTGCTATATTCCCCAAGCTAGTCTTGACCTCTTGGCCTCAAGTAATCCTCCCACCTCAGCTTCCCAAAGTGCCAGGATTACAGGCCTGAGCCACACCCGGCCTGTGGGATGCTTGTTTAAAGAGCATCCCTGGCCAGGTGGCTTTTATTCCAAGTCTGCCTCCTTTCATCTGCAGATAAAGGACACAAACCCTGCAACACTAGGCACCTTCTCCTTCTGCAGCATCAATAATTTATGCCATTCGAAGACCTCACAGCCAAGGCAGGATCTGAGACGCCCCCGGGACCTCCGGAAGAGAGAGGTGGTCGATACAGCGTTTACTTAAGGAAGCCCCAGGGACGCCCTGGAGCTGCAGAGAGAGTGGCTGGTCTCCACCCCGACTGTGGGTCGAGCTAAGGCAGTAGGTCTGGCTTGAGATACCCAGAAGTGAGCATCGAGCACGGTTGTGTAGATGGTGACTTCCTCGAAGGCCAGGCTCCCTTCAAAAGCAAGGAGCAGGTGACAGTGGGGTAGAGGACGGTCCCCTTGAATACGCTCTTCGTTCGTTTGGTGTTTACTGAACATCTACTTCTTGCCCGGCACTGCGTCCGGGCAGCTTTGCTGTCCCAGGAACATGGGGCAGTATCTGGAGACATTTTGGGTTGTCACAGTTGGAGTGGAGGATGTGGCTGGAGCCCTGGGATGCTGCTGTAACAACCTACAATGCACAGGACGGTCCCCCACGACAAAGCGTGACCCGGCCCAGACGTCAGTCATGCGGAGGTTGAGAAAACCTGGTCTCCTGATGCAGGAGAGAGACCAGGCCCCTGCCCTGCCTCTTCTTGCAGTGGAGAAAGTCAGGAAGGGAGGAGAGGAGGAAGGGAAGGGAGCAACAGTGAACCAGCAAAAACACAGACGCGAACACAGACGCAATTAGAGCTGAGGAAGACATTGACCCGAGGCTGTGGCAGGGAAGAGTGGGTGTGACCTTGGCCAAGGTCTGAGCTGATGACATCAGGGCGAGCTCAAGGATAAGGGGAGGGGCGTCCAAGCAGAGGGAGCCGGAGGTACAAGAGGAAACTTGGGTTCAGCCTGTCCCCGAGTCTACCGTGTAGAGCTCACATGACAGCAGAAGAGAGGGTGGCAGGGAGGACCCCGCAGCCTCCCAGGGAAATGGACTGGGTGAAAGGAAGAGGCAGGTTCCGCCAGAACTCGCTCGGGAGTGAGGGGGCTGTATGTGAGGGAGAACCGCGTGGCACCACAGAAGACGACTCCTTTTGCGTGTGCCATGTTGAAAGGAGCCTTCTGAGCAGGGATGCTTCCAGAGTTGGGCTGTGTGACCTTGGGCAAGGGTTATCACCTCCTGGAGACCCTGTTTTGTCACCTATAAAATGGTCATGATAGGACCTGCCTCACAGGGCATCATGAGGACTGGATGTGTCCAGTTCCCGGCCCGGAGTCCATGGTCAGTAGCTGTGCACTGTGGGCCCTGTGGGGCTGATGCCAGTGATGACGCCGTCTTCCTGCACAGTGTGTGGTCCCTGGCTGCCTCCTTCAAGTTTTGTTTCATTTCCTCATGTTAGAAGAGTTTAGATGTGGCAGGGTATACAAATTCAAGGGATGCCAAAGGGTCTACCAAGTGAGTCTGCCTCCTAGCTTGTCCTTTAGCCGCTGGCAGTAAGGACTTGGGGCTGTGCACTGGGCCTGCCAAGGGTGTACATGAGTGCTGAAATTCCTCTGCCCGGAGGAGGGGGATGCCCCGTCCTGTGGTCCTGCAATGCTGTGTGAGCTAGCCAGTCTGAAACAAGATGGGTCTTCGAGAAGTCAGGAAACAGGGAGTCTTAAAATGAATCGGTCTTTCTTCCCACCCCCTCACCTAGAATGTCCGTGGTATCAGAGAGAAAGATGAGAGCTCACCAGGTGTTTGCCTTCCTCCTCCTCTTCGTGATCGCCTCGGTGGCCTCCGAAAACGCCAGCACATCCCGGGGCTGCGGGCTGGACCTCCTTCCTCAGTACGTGTCCCTGTGCGACCTGGACGCCATCTGGGGCATCGTGGTGGAGGCAGTGGCCGGGGCGGGCGCCCTGATCACGCTGCTCCTGATGCTCATCCTCCTGGTGCGGCTGCCGTTCATCAAGGACAAGGAGAAGAAGAGTCCCGTGGGCCTCCACTTCCTCTTCCTCCTGGGGACTCTGGGCCTCTTCGGGCTGACGTTCGCCTTCATCATCCAGGAGGATGAGACTATCTGCTCAGTGCGCCGCTTCCTCTGGGGCGTCCTCTTCGCGCTGTGCTTCTCCTGCCTGCTCAGCCAGGCGTGGCGTGTGCGGAGGCTGGTGCGCCATGGCACGGGCCCGGCCGGCTGGCAGCTTGTGGGCCTGGCACTGTGCCTGATGCTGGTTCAGGTCATCATCGCCGTGGAGTGGCTGGTGCTGACCGTGCTGCGTGACACCAGGCCAGCCTGCGCCTACGAGCCCATGGACTTCGTGATGGCCCTCATCTACGACATGGTGCTGCTGGTGGTCGCCCTGGGGCTGGCCCTCTTCACGCTGTGCGGCAAGTTCAAGAGGTGGAAGCTGAATGGGGCCTTCCTCCTCATCACCGCCTTCCTCTCCGTGCTCATCTGGGTGGCCTGGATGACCATGTACCTCTTTGGCAACGTCAAGCTGCAACAGGGAGACGCCTGGGACGACCCCACCCTGGCCATCACGCTGGCGGCCAGTGGTTGGGTCTTCGTCGTCTTCCATGCCATCCCTGAGATCCACTGCACCCTGCTCCCGGCCCTGCAGGAAAACACGCCCAACTACTTCGACACGTCACAGCCGAGGATGCGGGAGACGGCTTTCGAGGAGGACGTGCAGCTGCCGCGGGCCTACATGGAGAACAAGGCCTTCTCCATGGATGAACATAACGCAGGTAACGGAGGCACCGCCTGGCTGGGTGAGGCCCGGGGACCGTTCGTCCCAAAAAGCCCTTCTTTCTCTCCAGTGGGCATGGGTGGTCCCAGTCCCAGGGGCAGTGCTACCGGGTCAGAGCCCACAAATGTTGGCCTCTGTGCTGAAACTAATACAGAGATGGATTTATCTTTATTTTTATGTTTTTAGAGACAGGGTCTTGCTTCAGTGCCTAGGCTGGAATGCAGTGGCACAGTCATAGCTCACTGTTGCTCTGACGTCGTGGGTTCAAGCGAAACTCTCACCTCAGCCTCCCAAGTGAGCCACCACTCCTGGCTTTTTAAAATTATTTTTTGTAGGGATGGGGTCTCGCTGTGTTGTCTAGGCTGGTCTCAAACTCCTAGCCTCAAGTGATCCTCCCACCTTGGCCTCTAGAGTAGTTGGGACTACAGACGTGTACTACTATGTCCAGCTAATATTTTTGTTTGTTTTATTTGTTTTTTGTTTTTTTGAGTTGCCCAGGCTGTCGCCTAGGCTGGAGTGCAGTGGCACACTCACGACCACCCTAGCGCCAACCTCTTTGGCGATCCTTCTGCCTCAGCCTTCCAACTAATTTTTAATTTTTTTTTTTTTTTTTTAGGGACAGGATCTCACTGGTTTCCAAACTGGTTTCCAACTCCTGGCTTCAAACAATCCTCCCACTTCGGCCTCCCAAAGTGCTAGGATTACAGGCATGAGCCACTGTGCCAGGCCCCAAAGATGGTTTTTTATTGAGCTTTTCTCCCCCTACCAATTGCCAACTAATTTATTTTTTAAAAAAATCTAGGTTTTGGCCGGGCTTGGGGCTCAGCCTGTAATCCCGCGCTTTGGGAGGCCAAGGTGAGTGAATTGCCTGAGCCCGCGGGTTCAAGACCCACCTGGGCAACTTGGCAAGACCTCATCTCTTACAATAAATCAAAAAAGATTAGCCGGGCATGGTAGTGCACACCTGTAATTCCGGCTACTTGGAAGGCTGAGGCAGAAGGATCGCCAGAGCCCAGCAGACCGAGGCTGCAGTGGCTAGGAGCAGCCACAGCACTCCAGTCTGGGTGACAGAGTGAGACTCCAACTCAAAAAAAAAATCTAAGCTGGGCTCAGTGGCTCAGCCTGAATCTCGTGCTGGGAAAAAAATCTAGATTTCTGGCTTCTTTTGCAAAGTTGGATCTGACAATGCTGGGCTGACACTCCCACCTGGCTGCAATCATCTGAAGCTGACTTGAGTGTGTACCGAAAGGCCCCGCCTGTGACCCCTCCACTTTTCTGTTCACCACACTCTCCACCACTCCCTACTGTCCCTTACCTGGCCACTATAACATATTAACATTATGGCTCCCTGGAAATGTTTGAGTTTGCAAACCATGAGTTGGATGATGCATGAGATGCCAAGGGGCAATGCCCCTTCCCCTTCCCCACCTCAGTCACCTGGAGTGTACAAATTTAGGCCCTGGAAGCAACCGTCTTGGTTCATATCTTGTCTCTGCCACTTCCTAGGTGTGTGGCTTTAAACAAATTATGCAACATCTCTAAGCCTCAATTTTTCCATCTGTGAAATAGAAATAATAAGAGACTGTACCTCACAGAGCTGTTGGGAGGTGCAGCACATGAGTACAAAGCCCCCATGATGCTTGGCCTGTCATATGTGGGAGCTTCCCCTGGGAGCAGAGTCTGAGACCATGGCTTGGGCCTGGTTCCCTTGGGAGACAGAAGGCAGAGAGAATGTGACTGAGAAGGTAGAGATACCAAAACAGGTGCATGAATGGCTTGGTTACCACTGCTGGCAACTGGGGCTCAGTCCTACTGGAACCCTCTGGGGGACACATGTCAAATGAGCCTCAGAATCAGCCCAGGAAGGACAGGAGGCCGGGGCATCTGTCCACCAACACCCATCTCTCCCTGTCATTAACATCCCCCCTAACTTGTGAGCGGGTTGAACAACTTCCATTGGATTCTGAGGCAGAAAAACAGAGATTTGATGGACGTTGCCTGGGCACCCAGGACTGTCTGTCAGTGCACAGCAGGGTTCAGAGTGAGGTCATGATAAGACCTGCCCAGGACATGTGGTCCAGGCACCCAAATCCCCTGCTACCGATGCTTAAGAAGTCTCTTAGAACCATTGCTTCAGGGAGTCAGCTGGGTTCCCGGCACTTGAGATGACATAATATTGCATGTTCTCAATTACCTGAAGGTGCATCCAGGGCTACAACCATAACAACTAATAGTAGCAGTAGGAGTAATTATAGCTAGCATAGTCATTGTTTGTTAAGCACTATGTGCCAGGCACTATTCTAAGTCTTTTTGTTTTTTGCTTCTGGGTTTTTTTTGTTGTTGTTGTTGTTGTTTTTAGTTGGAGTCTCACTTTGTCACCCAGGCTGGAGTACAATAGCACGCTCACTTCCAAGTAACCAGAACTACAGGCACACGCTACCACAACTGGCTAATTTTTGATTTATTGTAGAGATGAGGTCTCACCAAGTTGCCCAGGCTGGTCTCGAACCCACGGGCTCAGGCAGTCCACTTGCTTCGGCCTCTCAAAGTGCTGAGATTGCAAGCTGAGCCACAGATCTTGGCCTGTTTTGTTTGTTTTTGAGTTGAGTCTCACTCTGTTGCCCAGGCTGAAGTGCAGTGGCATGATCATAGCTCACCACAGCCTCAACCTCCTGGGCTCAGGCCATCCTCCTTCCTCAGCTGCCTGCGTAGCTGGGACTACAGGCGTGCCAACATACCTGGCTAATTTTTTTTTTTCTTTGTAGAGATGAGGTCTCGCTATGTTGCCCAGGCTGATCTCAAACTCCTGGGCTCAAGCACTCCTTCCACCTCAACCTTCAAAAGTGCTGGGATACAGGTATGAGCTACTGCGCCTGGCCCACTATTCTGAATCTTCAACCTGCATTATCTCTTTAGTCCTCATTACCACCTGATGAGGTGGGGCCTCTTATTATCCCCCTCTTACAGAGGAATAAATGGAGGCTCTTAGAAGCTCAATGATTGCTCCAGGACATGCAGCTAGGAGGTGTTTCACATAGTCAAGACTCCTTTAGAGATGGTTGCCCAGGGGCCTGGTGCATGAGCTGCACTCAGAGCTGGTTGAGGGCAGAAGCCTAGAGTGCAGCCTGCCTGTCCCTGGCAGGCAGGGGAAGCACCTCGAGCCCTCCAATCCTCCAGGGCCATCCACTTCCCTCCTTCCCACCTGGATGCACCAGCTTCCTGTGCACCCCTCTTCCAGCAGCCCCTCCTCAGGATAGGGCTGGAAACCCTGCTGTGGCCCTTACCAGAGCTGCCCTCTTCTTACCAGAAAGTTCCAGGCTAGCAAGCCTGTGTTTGTCACAAGGTCTGGCAGCAATTGGCAGTCCGCCCAACCAGTGGGCTGCCTTCCTGGGATGCAGGAGAGGATGGACTCAGGAGAGAGAACAACTCTGGGAGCCCAGAGAGCCCTTGCAGGGATGTAGGGAGCAAAGGCCAGGAGCTGGCCACTTCTGGGGTCTGGTTGGATCCCTCTTTGCCGACTCCTCCTGGAAAGATCCTCTTTATCTGAGACCCACAGGCTCCCCTTGGAACTCAAAGGGCGTAGGAACTCCTGAGATGGAGATTCATCTGGTACATTCATGTTTTCCTGGGGAGTTAGCCTGTTGCCTTGTCAGATTCTCAAAGCCGCTCATGACCCCTCAAAGGATAAGACCCAGTATTGTTGATTGTGATGGTTTCATTTCCTTGCAGTAAAACTGAGGTGCAAAACTACCCAGGTTTTATGGTCTTAAAAACTAGAGAAGCCGGGTGTAGTGGCTCTAGCCTGTAATCCCAGCACTTTGGGAGGCAGAGGCGAGAGAATTACCTAAGCTCAGGGGTTCGAGACCAGCCTGAGCAACATGGCGAGACCTCGTCTCTACAATAAACCCTAAAATGAGTCAGGTATGGTAGCATACGCCTATGGTTCCAGCTACTTGGAAGACTGAGGCAGAAGAATCACCTGAGCCCAGCAGGTCGAGGCTGCGGTGTCCATGAGTATGCCACTACACTCTAGCCTGGGTGACAAAGTGAGACTCTGACTCAAAAAAAAAAAAAGATTAAAGATAGCTAACCTTCACTGGGTGCTTGCAATGGGCCATGTACCACTCTGAGCATTTTGGTGGCTAATCCCTACAAGAACTGGATGAGGTCTGTTTTGCAGACAGAAAACAAGCACAGAGAAGCTAAGCAACTTGCCCAAGCGGCAGAGCCAGGGTGTGAACCCAGGCAGGCTGGCTCCGGAGCCCACATGCTTGACCATTCGCCATGGAATGACATTCTTTCCTTAAAGCACTTTAGTGTCCCTCACCTCACTGACGTGACAGGCAATTTTGTCCACTCGGAAAGATGAGCAGACAACTTGTTCAAGGTTATGCTGAAAGTACACAACAGAGCAGGAAGGTTTTCTGAATCCCATTATGTATGCCCTTTCTTGTACAAATGCAGCCTATCTGCATAAAATCCAGAGATGCAAGGGTCTGCAACCCAGCAAGACCTGAGCCCGCGGGTTCGAGACCCGCCTGGGCAACTTGGCAAGACCTCATCTCTACAATAAATCAAAATGAGCCGGGT
>NW_007039977.1:360320-363878 GCF_000164805.1 Carlito syrichta | reverse complement strand
GGAGTCTCACTCTGTCACCCAGACTGGAGTGCAGTGGCCATTCCCGGCCACCGCAGCCTCTACTACATCTGGCTAATTTTTTTGATTTATTGTAGAGATGAGGTTTCACCAAGTGGCCCAGAGGGTTTCGAACCCGCGGGCTCAGGCAATTCATTCACCTCGGCCTCCCAAAGCGCGGGGTTACAGGCTGAGCCACCGAGCCCGGCCCATCTTTGGACTTTTAATCATTTAAGTTCTTACACAAAAGTTCCTAGATATGGGTTAAAGAGACCACTTTAAATCTTGATATAGTCTGGGCACGGTAGTTCAAGACTGTAATCCCAGTACTTTGAGAGAATTGCCTGAGCCCAGGGGTTTGAGACCAGCCTGGGCAACTTGGTGAGATCTCCTCTTTACAATAAATTAAAAAATTAGCCAGGCGTGGTAGCGCATGCCTATAGTTCCAGCTACTTGGAAAGCTGAGGCAGAAGGATTGCCTGAGCCCAGCAGGTCAACACTAGGGTGACCATGAGCGTACCACTGCACTCCAGTCTGGGCTACAGAGTGATATTCCAACTCAAAAAAAAAAAATCTTGATATAGTACGTTCTCACTTAACATTGTCAATAGGTTCTTGGAAACTGATTTTAAGAAAAACGATGTATTGAAAATCAAGTTTTTTTTCTGATCAACATTATAACAAAACAACATTCAAGAACCTTCTCTATATTGTTTCACCTAAAGTCTGTTTTTAAGACTGTCAATGACATTGAAGGCTTACTGTACGTACTGCCAGATAGCCCTTCAGAAAGGTAGGCTAATTTACTGTCTTTCCCTTGATAAGTACACGATAGCCTCATTTTCCCATCTCTTCAGTAACCTTGTGTGTCATCACACTTTTTTTTTGAGTTGGAGTCCCACTCTGTCACACAGACTGGAGTGCAGTGACCACTCCCGGCCACCGCAGCCTCGACCTCCTGGGCTCGGCAATCCTTCTGCCTCAGCCTTCCAAGTAGCTGGAACTACAGGCGCACACTACCACACTCAGCTAATTTTTTTGATTTATTGTAGAGAGAAGGTCTTGCCAAGTTGCCCAGGCGGGTCTCGAACCCGCAGGCTCAGGCAATCCATTCACCTCAGCCTCCCAATGCTAGGATTACAGGCTGAGTCACTGAGCCCGGCCATCATACTTTTTTTTTAATAGCCCTCTTTGAATCACCCCAATTGTGTGTCTACCAAAACTCACGTGGGACCAGGCAGTGCAAGCCTTGGGCATAGCCATTCCTCAGGAAGCCCGCACAAGAGAGGCTAAGTTGGAGTCCTGGCTAGGATGGCCTTTGTTCTAGAAACTCTTGCTTTACTGGCTGGGGACCGGCTGGGCACACTGCTTGCCACAGTGGGAACAGCTGTTGGCGTCTCTGGTGCTGACCTCAGCCAGCTTGTATTTTGGGAACCAGGCCCCATGAGGGCCCTTCCTTTGGAGCTCTTGGTCTCACAGAGTGCCCAGGAGCCATGGCTGCCCTGTTTCTTTCGCTTTCTGACCTTCCTGCTAGGCTTTTGAGCTCTCTTCCCGAGAGCCTGTCTGTGATATGTTCATTAGACAGGAAGGGCATTCTGTAGGCTTCACTATGGCTCTGCCAAGCGCCAGCAGCCTGTATTCCCATATTTCCATCCCCTGAGTGAGACCCTAGATATATACAACTTCACCTGCCTACTGCTTATTCCTAAGTATCAACGAGGCATGAGGTGTGATAAAAGATTAAAATACACTGAGGGATGTGCCACCTTGCATCACATCTTGGAAAGTGTTAACAAGACACATTTCATGTTTACCTTTTAAAGGAGCAAGAAAAAAAGTGTTCTTTCTTCTGGTAGGGGCTTTGGACTCTCAGATCACAGTAAGGCCAAGGGCTATATAAACTGACCCTTTACTTCCTGCTGGAAGGTCCTGGGTTGGCTTTGGGGGCAGGGCCAACCCCGCCTCACTTGCAGGGTCTGCACAAGAAAAGGCTGGTATTCAACCTATCCAGCTTTTGGTTCCCATGGGAACCCCCTGTGTGTGAGCTCTATCTGGCCCAGGTCAGGATAGGTTATTAGTCAGTTGGGCTTCTTGGAGTAAGTTGCAAGTAATAAAACATCCAATTTGAATAGGCTAAAATATTAAAAATAAATAAATAAACTTCAGGAACGGTTAGATTCAGGAGGCTCAAGTGATAGAAAAATCTGGTCTCCATCTCTTGGCTGTTAGCATCATGGCAACCCACGGCTTCAGGCTTGCACAGAGTCCCAGCTGAAAAGAGGAACATTCCCCAGGATGCTTGAGCAAAAATCCCAGGGTTAGCACTGATTGTCCAGACTGCCCTTCCCTGAGCCAGTCAGTATGTCCAGGGAGATGTGATGCCCTGTTTGACCAGGTCTAGGTCACATGCCCATGGGAGAAGGCAGTTATAGCCAACACTCTGCAGCCTAGAATGTGGGAGGGATACACACCAGAGGAGAACCACCAATAGACACTAATATAGAGATGCTCTGGCCAAGGCACCCTACAGCTGGGTGGTACGGTGGAGCTTTGTTTTCTTTGAAAAGAATGTGGGCCAGGTGCGGTGGCTCACGCCTATAATCCCAGCACTTGGGAAGGCCAAGGTGAGAGGATTGCCTGAGCCCAGGGGTTTGAGATCAGCTTGGGCAAATTGGCAAGACCTCATCTCTATAATAAGTCAAAAAATTAGCTGGGCGTGGTGGCACATACCTGTAGTTCCAGCTCTTTGGAAGGCTGAGGTGGAAGGATCGCCTGAGCCCTGCAGATCAAGGCTACAGTGGCCGTGAACATGCTACTGCACTCCAGCCTGGGCAACAGAGTGAGACTCTGACTCAAAAAAAGAGAGAAAAGAATGTGTGTGGAGGCAGATCTGCCTTACCACAGAAGTTGGGACTCTGCCCTACAAGGAAAGCTGTGTTGTGTGATCTTCCCTCTCCTCCAGCAGGTTTAAGCTAGGAATTGACAATAGTGAGCATCCATCACTGACTCTCCTGCTTCCCAGGTGCTGCTTCCCAGGGAGGGCGGCTCTTTGCTGGGCATGGCTTAGCAAGCTGCCTGAAGGCTTGGAGATGCCAAAGCAAGAAAGCTTTTCATAAGTGTGTTTTGGAACATGCGTGCCCCACCCTGCCTCAGTTTCTTTAGTCCAGTATGGGCTGAGCTGCCCCTAATATCATTTTAATTCAAGTCTCTAAGCATGGTAGTTAAAAACACAGTCTCAATACACATGAACAGCCAGATTTTTTTTTAATTTTTGAGCTGGAGTCTCACTCTGGCGCCCAGGCTGGAGTGCAATAGCCCGCTCCCGTCCACCGCAGCCTCACCCTGCTGGACTCCGGCAATCCTTCCGCCTCAGCCTTCCAAGTAGCCGGAATTACAGGCCCACCCTACCACGCCCAGCTAATTTTTGATGTATTGTAGAGATGAGGTCTCACCAAGTTGCCCGGGCGGGTTTCGAACCCGCGGGCTCAGGCAATCCACTGGCCTCGGCCTCCTAGTGTGCTGGGATTACAGACTGAACCACTGAGCCTGGCCAGATTTTTT
>NW_007039977.1:330124-359988 GCF_000164805.1 Carlito syrichta | reverse complement strand
ACTGCACTCCAGTCTGGGTGACAGAGTGAGACTCCAACTCAAAAAAAAAAGAAAAAAAGGCTGGGCACAGTGGCACATGGCTATAATCCCAGCACTTTGGGAGGCTGAGGTGAGAGGATTGCCTTAGCCTACAGGTTTGAGATCAATCTGGGAAACTTGGTAAGACTTCGTCTCTACAATAAATTAAAAAATTAGCTGGGCATGGTGGCGCATGCCTGTAGTCCCAGCTACTTAGAAGGCTGAGGTGGAAGGATCACCTGAGCCCAGCAGTTCGAGGCTGCAGTGGCCGTGAGCGTGTCACTGCACTCCAACCTGGGCAACAGAGTGAGACTCTGACTCAAAAAAAAAAAATAGCCAGGGTGTAGTCCCATGTACTAGGGAGGCTGAAGCAGGAGGATTGCCTGAGTCTAGAAGTTCGAGGCTGTGGTGAGCTGTGCTCTTTCCACTGCACTCCTGCCTGAGTGACAGAATAAGACTCTGACTCAAAAGAGCACAGATTCTGTCAGGGTTCGAATGCTGGTTCTGTCTCTTACCAGCTGTGTGACCTCTTGGGCAAGTTACTTAACGTCTCTGTGTCTCAAGTAAAGTGAAAATAATACAAGTATCTATCATGCTATGAAAATTGAGTAAATGTATATAGAGTGCTGTTCATAGTGCCTGCCTCCGGGTTGGCACTCTCTGAAGGTTAACTGTATTACTAAGGTGATCTTGATCCCTGCCCCAAGTAATTTGGGAAAAACCCAAGCACTCTTGCTGCTTTTTTTAAAAAAGCACCTCCTTTCAGGGAAGACTTTTAAGTGAGGCTTTTCTTAGCAAAGCAAGACTAGTACTTTCAATGAGAATGAAGATGCCATCTTACAACCGAGACTTTGTTTTGATTTGTTTAAATAGTGCTTCTACTTTCTCTTATTTTTTATTTTTTTAAATTTTTAAATTTTTTTTTTGAGTTGGAGACTCACTCTGTCGCCCAGATTGGAGTGCAGTGGCCACTTCCGGCCACCGCAGCCTCGAACTGCTGGGCTTCGGCGATACTTCCGCCTCAGCCTTACAAGTAGCCAGAATTACAGGCATGCGCTACCACGCCCAGCTGATTTTTTGATTTACTGTAGAGATGAGGTCTCGCTGCCCAGGCGGGTCTCGAACCCGCGGGCTCAGGCAGTCCACTCACCTCAGCCTCCCAAAGGCACGGGATTACAGGCTGAGCCACTGAGCCCGGCTGGCTCTTATTTTTTAAAATAAGACTTTTTTTTTTTTTTTTTTTTTTTGAGTTGGAGTCTCACTCTGTTGCCCAAACTGGAGTGCAGTGGCTACTCTCGGCAACCACTTATCTTTGTCTCTATAGTTTTGCCTTTTCCAGAATAATATAGGGTTGGAATCATATGAAAGGTAGTTTTTACATACTGGCTTCTTTCACTTAGCAATGTATGTCTTTTCAGTTAATTTCGTTTTTCTTTACAAAACAGAAATTTAAATCTACAAGTACAGTAAATTAACAACATTTTTACCCACCTTTCGGGGGGAAAAAGTGCTGACATATTTTGCCATGTTAGCTTCAGTTATCCCTTTTTTTTTTTTTTGAGTAGGAGTCTCACTCTGTTGCCCAGGCTGGAGTGCAGTGGCATGCTCACAGCCACCGCAACCTCCACCTGCTATGCCCAGGCGATCCTTCCACCACAGACTTCCAAGTAGCTGGAAGTATAAGTACCCACTACCACATCCAGCTAGTTTTTTTGATTTATTGTAAAGATGAGGTCTCATCCAGTTGCCCAGGCTGGTCTCGAACCCCTGGGCTCAGGCAGTTCTCTCGCCTCAGCCTCCCAAAGTGCTGAGATTATAAGCGTGAGCCACCGTGCCCAGCCCAGTTGTCCCTTTTATTCCTCTTTAGAAATAATAACCCTGCACTTGTGGTTAGAGCCCTTGTTCCCGATCTCTTTCCAATGAAGACGGAACTGTCATATACTTGACGTCCATGTTCTTGGGGCTTCTACCTTTGTGTTTCCAGAAACAGCCAACAGTTGTTTTTGTTTTATTTTGTTTTGAGTTGGAGTCTCACTCTTGTCGCCCAGGCTGGAGTGCAGTGACACGCTCACGGCCTTGACCTGCTGGGCTCAGGTGATCCTTCTGGCTCAGCCTTCCAAGTAGCTGGAACTACAGACGCACACCACCACGCCTGGCTAGTTTTTCTGTGATTTACTGTAGAGACAAGGTCTTACCAAGTTGCCCATGCTGGTCTCGAACTCCCCAGCTCAGGCAGTCCACTCGCCTCGGCCTCCCAAAGTGCTGGGATTACAGGCTGAGCCACCATGCCTGGCCAGCCAACAGTTTTGAGTGGTGTGATGTAGAACTTCACGTGAGTGGCATTCTGCAGTGAGGACTTTTGCCAAAGGAATCCCTCTGCATTCTGAGGGATGCAGAGGCACTGTCACCCAGGCCTGCAGGGCCGCGCGGCCCAGGGAAAGGTGAAGTCTCAACCCTGGGCCTCTTCCCCCTGAGAGCCGCCTCCACCCTGGGCTCTACCACCCCCTCCTGAGAGCCTGAGAACAAAACCCTTTTGTGACTTTTGTTTTGAATCAGGCTTGTGACAAAGGGGAGGAGTGACTGCACTGGGTGGGTGGAGCTGCCCCGGTGCGTTGTTGATGCAGGGGAAGAAAACAAAATTGTGTCTCTTTTTTGGCATTGTTGTATTGCCAATCCCTCCCTCCAGCTCTCCGAACAGCAGGATTTCCCAACGGCAGCTTGGGAAAGAGGCCCAGCGGCAGCTTGGGGAAAAGACCCAGCGCCCCGTTTAGAAGCAACGTGTATCAGCCAACCGAGATGGCCGTCGTGCTCAACGGTGGGACTGTAAGTATCAGGAGGCCTCAGGCATAGTGTGGGGAGCAGCTGCACCAGGGTCACGCTGCCCAGTGGAGGCTGCCTCTGTGGCCTGCTAAGACAGCAGCTCAGGTCGCCATCCCCTGCAGCTAGGATGCATGCAGTGCTTTCATCTCCCTACTTTCTCTCTCTGCCCCCTTTCTCCATGCACAGGGAACCCACTGAGACTTCACGAACCATCTGCAGGTTCGTTTGAAAGAGTCCACGTAGCTTGGGGCTCCTATACCCAGTGGATTCTTTGCCTTTTGTTATCCAGTGCCCCAGCCTGAGAGGTGGCTTTTAGGAAAAGCCTAGAATGATGAAGCCCCCTGGCCCCAGCAGATTTTGCTGACATCCAACCTAGTTTAAGTCTCCCCTCTGTCTTGGTGACCTAAGAGATGTCTTAAGAAAGTGAAGCGATTACCATTTCTCTTCCTCAAACACAAAAAAGCAAGTTTGCTATCTGATGCCAAACAGCCCTTCAGGAGAATCATCATCGTTTACGTTTGCCTCCGCAGAATGACATCATCTCGTTTCTCCAGCAATCCAGAGACGTTCGCTCATCCCCACATTTAATTTCCAAGCATAGCTACACGCTTCTTTCAGAAAAAACGCATGAGCCAGTTTACATGTGTAAATTGGATTTCCATTCTTTTTATCATGTGCCAATTCCATAACGCAATCTGAACTTTTTTTTTTTTAAATGTAAGTCAGGGATGGTCTTTGATCTCCAGAGGGAACACGGGTTTCCCTGGCCTTTTGAATGGTATGCTGGGCATTGGTTTGCCTTGATTTGGAACAGGCTCAAAGATAAACAGAATCACACATTTGCATTCTTAAAACCCCCTGCCATCCACTGGGCTGTTTTATTGTCCGATGCCAAGAAAAACTCCACTCCCAAGCATTTGGCTTGTGTGCTATAATAAATACGGTTAGAAAAGGCCTCATCAGTCATTCTTAAGCCCTCCTGGTTACTTCAAGGCCAGTATGTGGAAAAAAATACCCAGAACTTGGAAGGTAGATGAGTTTCTGGGTAAGGAAACGTACATGTATTAGGGTTGGATGGTTCTAGAAAAGGGAGATGGCTTCCCAAGAACTGCTGCAGCATAGCACGCAGTGGTTGCTGCCTTTCTTGGGAATTATCCATCTCGCAGAGGTAAAAAAGCACAGTAACTTGTCTTTGGCACGTCGTTAATGAATCAGTTTCTGATGTTGACTTTGCAAAGCACAGAGTTCTTAGTGTGTTATCCTTATGTGTTATTCCAGATCCCAACTGCTCCGCCAAGTCACACAGGAAGACACCTCTGGTGAAAGACTTTAAGTTCCAGAGAATAAGAATCTCTCTTACCGATCTTACTCCCTGGCTGTGTCTTTCTTGAGGGAGAAATCGGTAACAGTAGCCGAACAAGGCCGCTTCACAGCCAGGAAATTTGGAAATCCCAGCCAAGGGGATTTCGTGTAAATGTGAACACTGATGAACTGAAAAGCTAACACCGACTGCCCTCCCCTCCCCGCCACACACACAGACACATAATACCAAACCAACCTTGATCCCCGCAAACTAAAGCAAAGCTAATTGCAAATAGTATTAGGCTCATTCGAAAATGTGGCTGGGAAGACTGTTTCATCCTCTGGGGGTAGAACAGAACCAGATTCACAGCTGGTGGGCCAGCCTGGTTGGTTGGATATGGGGGACCCTCCCCAGCAAGTGCTGAACCCCAGGTGGCCTGTTGGAGATGACCATCGTTGAGGAGGATACATGGAGGCTTTTCCACTGGCTTGCCTGGTGGTTTGCACATTTCAGGGAGGTCAAGAGAGTTAAGGAGATTGTGGGTGGGATTCCAAGGTGAGGCCCAACTTTATAGCCAGTAGTGGTGGAGGGACCCTGGCATGTGCCAAAGACAAGAGGATTGCTGGACATTGAAGTGACCATCACATTTAGAAAGTGGTGACCCCAGGAGTTTCAGACCAACCTGGGCAACACAGCAAGACCCTGCTCCCTCTCTACAAAAAAATTTAAAAATTAGCCAGGCATGGTGGCGTGTGCCTATAGTCCCAGTTACTTGGGAAGTTAAGGCGAAAGATCGCCTCAGCCCAGGAGGTCAAGGCTACAGTGAGCTGTGATTGTGCCACTGCACACCTGGGTGACTACACGGCCTAGGTGACACAGCGAGACCCCAACTCAAAAAAAAAAAAAGAAAGAGTGGTGAACAATCACTGTTCCTTCTATGGACCTCCTACTCTAGTGCCTATGGCAAGAATGCAAGCCCTGCCCCTTCCCTTCATAGAAATAGTCTGGCTTGGGGCAGCAGTCCCTCTTCCTTGATCATCTCACCCTCTTCCTGTACATACAGGTGCTCCTCCAAGCCCAGTTTTATTCCCATGTTCATTTCAGAAGCTCCCATGGGGTCACCAGTTAAAGCCCACCCCAGAAGGCAGGTTTTCAGCAATGATGTCACCTGGTGGGGGTTCCTTCTAGGATGGAGAGGTGACATCCTGCTGCCTAGCAAGCAGTGACTTCTTGGGTCTTCTCCATTTGATACAGTGAACGCTCTTGGGTGGACCGGATCACGTGAGGGTTTCTTGCTGCTTTTGGAGGCTGTGGAACATTTTTGTCTTGGTTTTCTGCAGGTTCCATGCAAATGGCTCTTTTCAAAGCCCATTGTTTCTCTCATGGTTTTCATCTGTCCTAAGCAAGTCATTCCTTTGTTATTTGGCATCTCGAACATCTTGGCCATGAAAAGCCCCATGTTCTCTGACTGTTTGGCCAGCATAATTGCTAGCAACGAAGCAAAGAGTTTTAACCGGCATGGAATGTATAAATGAGGGTGGGTCTTTTGCATATACTCTAATCACTACATTGCTTTTTTTCTATAAAACTACCCATAAGCCTTTAACCTTTAAAGCAAATGAAAAAGGTTAGTGTTTGGGGGTGGGGGGGGACTGACCTCTTCATAAGCCAGTAAGTCTGAGCTGAGTATGTTTTAATAAATTTTCATATTTCTCAAAGCCCTAGTCTCTGCTGTGTCCCCTCCCTGTCCCCACCCTGTCCTTGGAAAGCACTGGGGAAAATAAGGTCAATCTGGCCATCCCTGTGTGGCCCTCCTGCGATTTTTCCTTAACAACCAATGCATTTCCTGTTTTGCAATGCATGGGGGTGGAAAAGCATGGTCCCCAAATGCCGTTCTTCTCTGCCCTTCCAGGAAGCACCCCGCCTCTGCCCAGAGCATGTGCTTGCTTCTAGAAAACCCCATTCCAATCCTCTGCTCGAGGATCATACTGACTGGGGAAGACTGGGAGGGAAGGAAGTTAGGACCTGGGTGGAAGTGGGGATGGCTGCATGCAGACCCCGTATCCTGAAAAGAAAGAACTCTCCCAACACGGTCCAATCTGGTGGAAAACGACAGTATCACACATTCTCGTGCCAGGAAATGGCTGCTCACCCCCGCTCTCTGGAGTCCTTTGGAGCTTTCTGATCCCATGTACACGATGGAGCAATCCACACGATCGTTTTCTAAGTTCTTTGTTGTCCAAGCATATAAGGTGAGCACAGCATAAATGGCTACCCGGGAAAGCAGTGTTTCCCTACCATAAAAAGGAACAATCTTTGAGCCAAGGGGAAAGCTCACTTAATGAGTTCCCCATCTTTTTTTTTCTTTTTACATCTGATATTGTTGTTGCGCTTCTGGGTTTTATTTTGGCTTGAGAGTGGGCTGAATGCCCTCAGGATGGGGGCAGAGGCTGGGGTGAGGGGTGAAGGGTGAAAGCTGTTCTTTTTCTAATGACTTCACCTGAGAAGTACCAAGAGGCATCTTTACCAAGAGACTGCAACAGCACCCGGCTGACCCCACGGAGCAAGGTTTTAAAGACAAAACTAAAAAGCACCTCTGTTTAGAATCTATTTGATGTAAACAAGACTTGTTTGGGGAAAATGACCTGGAAGGAAAGCATCTGTGATCAAAATCCCTCATTGTAAGCACAAATCGTTCCATGTCTGGTTACTAAAATCGCCTTGGGACTATAACAGCCACTCTTGCCGCCCCCCCCCCCCTTTTAATAGAAAATTGTTCTATCCTGGATTTCTCTCTGGAAATCGAGGGTGGGGAGAGGGATTCAGCTCTTACAACTTGCAAACTGGGAAGTTCTGTGCGTCTCAAGGGTTTCCAGGACTGAAGATCCGGTTGTTGGAAGCTGGGTGCCCAGTGCTTTTTTTTAAAGCCCAGATGCCGTCAGGGCCCACTGAACAAGTGTGAACTGGGGGCGGTGTTCTTGGTTGGCCAAGGCTGAGTTGAACGTCTCAGGCTGAACCCCAAACTGAAAGGGAGCATTGTGGCTTTTATAATCCAATGATGCAATGATTATACCAGCTTACAGGAGTTCTCAGCAGGTGCTTTTTATTAATTGATAAAGAGCTAAGGCTCATTTTTGATAGATAATATATATTTATTAAATGCATTAATGTGTGTTTTATAATGTACCTTTATCTTCCCCTGGCTGACTATCGCATACTTATTAAAAAAAAATCGTTAAAGAAATTTTAAGACAATCAATGTGTACCATAAATGACTATATAAATATTACAGATTTAAAAGGTTGTAAAGCATGGGCAGATAGGTTTTATTTTCAAAATGCTGTTCTTAACACAAAAATAAAGGCTTTACTATTTACTTAAGACGTGTGGTAGCTTGTCAAAACAACCCAATGCAACTCCTAGGCTTTTGGATCTGCCCCAAGGCTGTCTGTGGTATTTGAATGAGAAAATCCTGATTAACAACAACCACAGAACAAATGAGGGTAATAAGTTAATTTACCCATAAAAATGAAAACTTTCTATAATACCATGGGGCCTAGATATTTCTTGTTGTCTGGGTTTAAATGTCTCATCTTGTTGGGTTTGCAAGAAAAGTTAAGGGCCAGCCTCTCCTGGAAATGATCAGAAACAGTGTCTCTTTTATAAAAAGTAGTCACCAGGTACACTTAAAACTCGATTCTGAGGTTGGGGATTTAAATTAAAATATGGATCATTGCAAACGCTGCCCAAAGGGGGAAGTTACATGAGCACTGCAGCCTCTCTTGGGGCTGGAGCTCCTTGTACATTTTGACAGAGATCAGTGTAGAAGGATATTCTTGAAGCCCTCAAGAAATTTCTGGGTGAAAGAATAAAATCTTGGAATAATGCAGAAAGTCAAAACTAATACTTTTATAAACTGCAGCAAAATATGTTTGCAACACATCCTATCTTGTGCAGAAAAGACTCCATTTTCACATGTACCAAGACTTGTTAAAAAAAATCACAATAGAGGAAGCACGAATTGGTCATTTTCCTTGCACAGGGTAATTTGTGCTCAGATGGGAAAAGCTACCAACTGTGGTTAACGTGATGGAATCTTGGCCACAGGCTCTGAGTCATCCTCCATTTTGCATTTCACTGCAAAGAAATGAAAGAGAAAGCAGGATCAATTTACCTATGTAGACAGACTTGTCATTTGGAAACCAGAAACTTTGATGTGTGGACAAGGTCAGTGGCACCAAAACCCACTGAGCGCCTAACTATGGTTCCAGCCCCATGGATCCACTGGGAAGAACACAGGACCATTGTGCTCTGGGAAGCACCTGAAGGTTCAAAACCACTTCCTGGACTGTTCATGGCCATTCTTCATTCAGTTCAGAAAAAGGTCAAAAGTGTGCTTTGCAGGTCGGGGTACTGAAGGAAGGAAGTTTTACTAAGGATGATGACAGATCCTGGGCTCTCTCCACTCAGTCTGTCACCACATCCCCTGTCCTCCTCCCACCCAAAATGAAAAACTCAGGGTATGCTGGAGTCCATGACAAGGTCAGAGAATCTTTTCTCTGTCACAGCCTGGTCAAGAATGTGATCCTAGTGATTTCCTGCATCTGCCAAGCAAAGTTAGCTCCACACAGAGCACAGTTCTGTTTGTAAGGAAGATTAATCCCAATGATGAAAGCTCCTCCCCAGTTAATATGGAAACCCAGTTCCCTGCGTGGGTGGGGGGATTCTTATGGAAAGCCCTTCTCTTTTTTTTTTTTTTTTTTTTTTTTGAGTTGGAGTTTCACTCTCGCCCAGACTGGAGTACAGTGGCACTCCCGGCCACCACAGCCTTGACCTGCTGGGCTCCAGCGATCCTTCTGCCTCAGCCTTCCAAGTAGCCAAAACTATAGGCGTGTGCTACTTGTAGTGTGTGCTACCACACCCAGCTAATTTTTTATTTATTTTAGAGACGAGGTCTTGCCAAATTGCCCGAGTGGGTCTCGAACCTGTGGACTCAGGCAATTCACTCGCCTCGGCCTCCCAAAGTGCTGGGATTACAGGCTGAGCCATTGAGCCTGGCCAGGCCTTCTCTTTTTTTTTTTTTTGAGTTGGGAGTCTCACTCTGTCGCCCAGACTGGAGTGCAGTGGCCACTTCCGGCCACCGCAGCCTCGACCTACTGGGCTCTTTGATCCTTCCGCCTCAGCCTTCCAAGTAGCCGGAATTACAGGCATGCGCTACCACACCCGGCTGATTTTTTGATTTATTGTAGATATGAGGTCTCGCTGCCCAGGTAGGCCTTCTCTTTTTAACACATCTTTGCCTCTGCTGTTCAAGTCCACGCCCTATATATTAATGCCTGAAAGGTTATTTGGGTAGGTTGTGGGTTTTGATGATTTGTGGAGAACATTGTGCTGACACAAAGGGTGTTTGGGGTTGTTGCCAAGTAGGGCTGGGGTTTCCGTTTAATCTACTCCCAGTCCTGCTCTCCCAGGATGTCGGGTCCAGAGGTAGGGTATGCACACTGTCCCACGCCGTGTGGCCACTTGCTGATGGAAATGGGATGAATGCCTTCCGCAGTGCAGACCAGCTCAGCACTCTTCAAACTAAGGGTACATAAAGACTTTCCAAGGGCTCTTGGTCATGGTTCATTCAAAGGAAGTCAGTTTCCAGCTCTTCATCTTCCATGCATGGATTTGCAGCTGTGGAATTTATATGTCCTTTCATATCTGCCGTCATCCTGGCCCAACGAGTAAAACATCCCCCTAAGTGAGAAGGCAGTTTGAAATGTTGAGGGCCCCCAGAGCCCCCCTCATTTTCTATGTTTAATAATGATCAAAATGTGTAATGTATTTATTTGGTTTTGTGTGCTATTAATAACTACATTAATAACTCAAACCAGAAAAATAGTTTTAATACTTGGAGCCTGCCAGGCATGAGCATGGGGAGGCTGATGTGAGAGGATTGCTTGAACCCAAGAGTTTGAGGCAAGCCTGGACAACATAGTGAGACTTCCTCTCTACCAAAAAAAAAAAAAGAGCTGGGTGTGGTGGTGTGCACCTCTAGTCTCAGCTATTCAGGAGGTTGGGAAGATCTCTTAAATCCAGAAGGTCAAGACTGCAGTGAGCTGTGTTCACACCACTGCACTCCAGCCTGGGCAAACAAAAACAAAAAACTTTGAGCCTGTGATCATGTATATACCTTTTTTGTTCCATATATACGGAAGCTCTACGGGCAACCACAGTGAAGCCCCTACATGCATCTAGACCCTATGGACAATGACGTTAACTCTTCATAGTCAAGGATATATCACACCTTGCTAGTCTCTCCCACTGTTCCTCTGATCCATAATATGCTAGTGACTGTTTAACCACGACTGGGGGGAAAGTCTTGATTTGTAGCATCTGCCATTCCCAGCCTAAACCCGACTACGTAAGAGAGAACTGGGAAGAGTACACACAATCAGACGGAGCTGGGCTGCCCAGGATGCTCCAGGGAGGTATGCAGTTACACTTGTGCAGCATCAAGTGCAACTTCTGACTGCAAGCGGGGTCTCCAAGTGTGGTTGGGGGACATTTGCAACACGAGTAAATGGTTAGAAATGCAAATTCAGCCGGGTGTGGTGGCTCTCGCCTGTAATACCAACTCTTTGGGAGGCAGAGGCGAGAGGATTGCCTGAGCCCACAGGTTCAAAACCAACCCGGGCAACATGGTGATCCCTTGTCTCTACAATAAATCAAAAAATTTGCCAGGTATGGTGGTGCACAGCTGTAGTCCCAACTACTTGGAAAGCTGAGGTGGAAGGATCACCTGAACCCAGGCTGAGGCTGCAGTGAGCATGCCATTGCACTCCAGCCTGGGTGACAGAGTGAGACTCCAACTCAAAAAAAAAAAAAAAAAAAAAGGAAATGCAAATTCAGGGCCTCATTCCAGGTGTAAGGCCCAAGTAATCCAGACAGATGCTAGTTAAAGCTTGAGAGCCCCTGACTACTGGTTCTCTACCTTGGCTGCATAGAAGAAGCAGTCAACTTCTGAAACTTACTGGTGCCTGTGTTTCACTCCAGAAATTTTGATGTAATTAAAACCTGAGGCCCAGGTAATGGAATTACTTAAATCTCCAGTGTGTTGCTACATTTATTCAGGGCTGAGAAACAAGGTTGGAATCCCTATAAAGAAACGTGAATATAAGACCCTTGGAGGAGTCTAGAATCCACCCCCCCCCCCCAAGGCCAGCTTCTAAGCATCATGCTGGCTGCCTGCAAAGTTTAAGCTGTCTGAAAGATGCTCTGGCCTATATCTGGCAGACAGGCAGTTGCTGGAGGCTGTCAGTCGCTGGAGGCAAGAAATGGCTTCTGGGAGGAATCCCCAGCCCTGGGTGTTTTCTTCAATTCTGCCTGAAGAAAGAATTCATCTGCTTGCCTTCCTCCTAGTATTTTAACCAATTCTCCATGCCTTGATAACCTCACCTGGGAAAAGCCCTCTTAGTATCTCTTTCAGATCATCACACAGAAATCTTGAGGGAAGAGAGTGGAAAGAAACGAGCTAGGGACCTTGAGAGAGACTATCTAGAGTTGACAGGCTGGAAATAAAGGTAGGAAGGGATACCTCTGTGAAATTACCTGGGAAGCTTTGAATAGTCCCAATGCCCAGGCCCTGCCCTCCACAATTAGGTCACAATCTCTGGAGGTACAGCCACCTTGGAAAGTTCGTTCTCCAACGAAATTGAGTCTGACATTGAATACAAGGTGACTCCGCCCCAGTGTCCTGCAGAAACCCTTGCACACATGTACTGGGAGATGGGAATTAGGATGTTCATGATAGCAGAAAACTGGAAACAATCCAAAAGTCCATCAACAGTTGACTGGATAGACTGTGGTCTACTTGACCGGGTAATTACACAACAGTGAGCATGAATGAGCCACAGCTACACACAATCAACTTGGATTAGCTTCACAGCATTGAAGGAAGGATGCCCAGCACAGAATAAAACCTATAGTGAGTCTATTTATAGCAAATCTCAAAATTGAGAGATACATACAAAGGTGAAATGAACTCTAAAAAAATGCAAGAGAACTATTGTCACAAAAGTCAAGGTAAGTGGCTTCGTGGGAGGGAGAAGCTTTAAAAGACTATTCTGTTTCTTGGTTGGCTACACAGATGTTTGCTTTATAGTTACATGTGTTTTATAGACGCTATTATATGTGTATTTCACCCCTAGAAGAAAGAAAGATGCTAGTAGCCAGGCACAGTGACTCATGCCCATAATCTTAGCACTTTGGAAGGCCATCAAGGGAGGATTACTTGAGGCCAAGAGTTCAAGACCAGCCTGGGCAACAGAGTGAGACCTCGTTTCTACATACATACATACATACATACATACATACATACATACATACATAAAATCATTTTAAAAAGAAAAATCCTAGTACATTGCTTGAAATTACTAAGTCAACCAATAAAGGAATAGAAAGGAGTAATTTCGCTGTTTGGGGGAGAGTCAAGCGGGAAGGTGGGTAAGTGAGTTAACCCTCCTTTAACATGGCAGCAAATCAGGAGATCATATCTAAAATCTTACTACCACACAAGCCTGTTAGAGACACAGAAGAACAGCTAGAGTTCAAAGCCATTGTCTCCGGGAGTGGAAGAGGGCAGCATGGTTCACTATGACCTTTTGTTTTATCCTGTATGTCTTTTGAACCATGAGAACTGTGTGCAAGGACTCTTTGGTAAAAATTCAGAAATAGATCAGATCTCTTCTTAGTGGTCTTCCTCCTCCTGGCTGGAGAATGCAGCCTCATATAGGCAGGTACTCGATAAAAGGAGAGAGGGAGGGAGACACAAGAGCAGGGGTGAGAGGGGCAGGAGGGAAGTAGCAGGCAGGAGCCCAGTTTCCACCTTGGTTTAGAGACATCAACGGGGTTGGCTTCCAACACCAACAGACAGATGCCTCGGTGCCCCTGCGCCGTCCTTGTCCCTCTCAGCAGGCTGGGGCCCAGCCAGTTCCGGAAGGTCTGGGAGAGTGGAAAATCCCGGAGAGAGATGCACCAGCCCTTCAGCTTCAATTAAAGGCAGTGTGACAAGAAGGGCCTTGCATACTAATGAGACTGGGGACATCTTCTTCTCCTCTGGATTGCCCTCATCCTCTCCCGTTCCAGTCAGTGTTGGGCTGAAAACTCCATTCACAGCCCAGGGAAAACCTTCCAGCTGGAGCTCAGGAGAGATAGAGAAGAGGCCTGAAGCTCAAACAGGAAATTGGGGAGCACAGAGTCATCCAGACTCTCATACACTGTTGCCCAGACAGGGCCGCAGCATAAAGGATGGACTAGGGCAGAAATACAGATTCCTGGGCACCGCCCCTGTCCTGCAGAATCAAAATCTCTAGGAGTGAGGCCTGGGAAACAGCATTTCCTCCACCTCAGGGCTGTGGTGGCTCTTTCAATTGGGCTGTATCATTCCGTGTTTTGAGGGCCAAGTCAGCTGTGGCAGGGCGAGAATGGCAACTGCCTCTTCAGGGTGCTGGGAAGAGCTGCCCAGGCAAGGCTTGCAAAGGGCTCAGCACTGATTTGGGCCCAGAGATACACACTTGATACATATGAGCTATTATTATCCTTGGGATATAGTTATTGCCCTCTTACCAAGTCAGGGAAGGGGACAGAAAAATCAACAAGGATTTATATGGACCAAGAGAAGGTCACACACTGAAGAGAGGAGTTGCTTCAGTAGACAATGATCTGATACACAGCTGTGGACTGCAACAGTACAGTGGTCTGAGGTTTCAAAGAGGAGACAGGCTCGCACTCCCAAATCAGATATATGTAAGAAACTTTTGGCCAGGCATGGTGGCTCAGCCTATAATCCCAGCACTTTGGGAGGCCGAACCAAGCCTGTGGGAGACCAGCCCAGGCAAGCAGTCAAGACCTCATCTCTACAATAAATAAAAAATTAGCCAGGTGTGGTAGCGCACACCTGTAGTTCCAGTTACTTGGAAGGCGGAGGTGGAAGGATTGTCTGAGTCCAGCAGGTTGACGCTGGGGTGGCCATGAGTGTGCCACTGCACTCCAGCCTGGGCGACGGAGTGAGACTCCAACTAAAAAAACCCAAAAATTTTTAAAATGCTTAGTTTTTACTCAATTATTTCCCAATTTCTAGTATTCCAGGTAAATAATAAAAGGAACCACTTCTATGGTAACTAGTGAGCCCTTAGCACATATGAAGTCACGGTGAGATAAGTGCTGTTATTTTCCCCAGTTTTACAGACAGGGAGACTGAGGCACAGGCAGGTGATATAACTTGCTCAAGGTCACACCGTGGGCTGTCTGGCTGCTGCATTCATGCTCTTAAACCATACTAGTGCAGCAAAGATTTCTGTGATCAAAGATGCAACAGCGATTAGGCAGACAAAGTTGGTCACTACCATACTGAGACAGGAAGAAAGGAAGAAAACGGATAGGCAGACAGATTAGGGCAAGTCCCCAGTAAAAATCTCTGCTGTAAACCCTGCAGACCAGAGTGAGAACATCCATTCCCAGGTCCATAGACTTCCCCTTTCATGCACTTCTTTTTTATTTTATTTTTTTTGAGTTGGAGTCTCACTCTGTCGCCCAGACTGGAGTGCAGTGGCCGCTCCTGGCCACCGCAGTCTCGACCTGCTGGGCTCTGGCGATCTTTCCACTCAGCCTTCCAAGTAGTTGGAACTACAGGCACACGCTACCATGCCCGGCTAAGTTTTTTTTATTTATTGTAGAGATGAAGTCTAACCAAGTTGCCCAGGCGGGTCTCAAACCCGTGGGCTCAGGCAATCCACTCACCTCAGCCTCCCGAGGCGCGGGATTACAGGCTGAGCCACCGAGCCCGTATCATGTATTTCTTCTTGATTGGCCCTTCTCAACCCTCTCTGATTGGTGCATTTTTAATTCTACACCATGGTGCCGCTCTCTGATTGGTGCTATCCCCAACCAATTAGCATGCACTTCCCTTCCCAAGTCCTCTATAAACACCTCACATCAGCTAAATTGTGGGCTTTCATGTCCCTTCTCCCTGTGGAGAGCTGCAGCTCCTGCTTTCCTGTTCCTGAATAAACTTTTGACTTTCTCACCCTTTGGGTCTACACTGCCTTTTTTTTTGTGTGTGTTGTGCGTGACACAAGAACCTGGGACTCACTGCACTAGAAAAGCTGGACCCACAGAGCTCCTTGGCCCTCTGAACTGACAGAGCTATAAACATTTCTCTGGGCCTCAGCTTACCCACCCGCCGAACTGTGTGTGAGAGTTGTAACACTCCTTGGGGCTCCGCTGCTGTTGGGATCCCCGGGTTCTCAGGTGCTACCAGGTTCCCCACTCCAGACGTCATTGAGTCCCCGGCCACTGCGTGAATCTCAGGCTGGCAGTACAGCTCCGGTGACTGTAACTTGGGAACCCTGATCCTGCCGAACTAGAACAAGCTGCATCAGTATCATCTACTATATCAACAGTTTAGGAAAAACCTAAATGCCCAACAGTCAAGGGATGATTAGGTATCTGATAACTTATAACCTTGATGAAATATGAAGAAAGGGGCCAGGTACAGAGGCTCATGCCTTTAATCCTAGCACTTTAGGAGGCAAGGAGGGAGAATCACTTGAGCCCACCCTGGGCAACAGAGTGAGACCTTTTTTCTAAAAAGAAAAAAAAATGACAGGCATGGTGGCACGTGCCTGTAGTCCCAGCTACCCAGGAGGCTGAGATGGGAGGATTGCCTGAGCAGAATTAGAGGCGCTGGGCTCGGTGGCTCAGCCTGTAATCGCGCGCTTTGGGAGGCTGAGGTGAGTGGATTGCCTGAGCCCGTGGGTTCGAGACCTGCCTGGGCAACTTGGCGAGACCTCATCTCTACAATAAATAAAAAACTAGCCGGGCATGGTAGCGTGCACCTGTAATTCCGGCTACTGGGAAGGCTGAGGCGGAAGGATCGCTGGAGCCCAGCAGGTCGAGGCTGGGGTCTGGGTGACGGAGTGAGAATCCAACTCAAAAAAAAAAAAAAAAAAAGAGTTAGAGGCTACAGTGAGCTGTGATCATGCCACTGTACTCTAGCCTGAGAAAGAGAGTGAGACCCCAACTTGATTTATAAAGAAAGGAAGAAAAATATGATGAAGCCAATACAAGCATGATCATATTTTGGCAAGTTTTCAAGAAAAGAGAGAACTATCAAGGGGAAAATACAGTGGGGAGCATTTCCTGTACATTTTGATGATGCAAATTTGAAATTGTTCAGCACCAAGTTAATGTCTCTAAGGGGTACAAGAATGATGCAGGGACTGTGTGTTGGAGTTGGAAGCCAACCACGATGTCTCTAAAACTAAGAGGGACACTGGGGTCTTTCATTTAGTCATCCCTGCCTTTGTTTTCCCTCCTGCCTTTTGATAAAGAAAAAAAGGGTTTTTTTTTTTATAGTGACTCCTATTTCTTTTTTTTTGAGTTGGAGTCTCACTCTGTCACCCAGACTGGAGTGCAGTGGCCGCTCCCGGCCACTGCAACCTCAACCTGCTGGGCTCCGGGAACCCTTCCGCCTCAGCCTTCCAAGTAGCTGGAACTACAAGTGTGTGCTACCACACCCAGCTAATTTTTGATTTTATTGTAAAGATGAGGTCTCACCAAGTTGCCCAGGCGGGTCTCGAACCCGCAGGCTCAGGCAATCCACTCACCTCAGCCTTCCACCTCAGGATCGCCTGAGTCCAGCAGGTTGAGGCTGCGGTGGCCGTGAGCATGCCACTGCACTCTAGCCTGGGCGACAGAGTGAGACTCCAACTAAAAAAACCAAAAAAAACAAAAAACAAAATCAAAGTAGCAACATTTTTCATAATAACCCCAAACTGGGTACAACCCAAGTATTCATCAATAAATAGAGTGTGATAATATTCATATGAAGGAATTCTACACAGCAATGAAAAAGGGCAAGTTAGCACTACCTTTAACAATTTAATTGACTCTCCCAAACATAATGTTCAGAAAAAGAAGCCACAAACAGAGGCAATCATACGGTGTTTTCCAGTTATGTGAAGGCAGAGAATAAGCAAAACCAATTTATGGTGACAGAAATCAGAATATAAATTTTCCTTGAGGGCAAGGGACTGCTGACTAGGCAGGAGCGTGAGGGGGCCAGCTGGGCTGCTGGCCATATTCCTTATGGGCCGGGTGGTGGTTATGCATTGTAGACATGCACAGGAGGACACTGAGCTGTACACTGTTACCAGCTCAGAGATGCTAAGCAACTTGTCCAAGGTCACAGTGCGTGGCCATGCCAAGATTCTGATCCTGGTCTGTTTGAGTTTAAAACCCATAGGCTTAACCATTATGCCACACCACCTTGAAGTAAGAATTGGGACCTAAAATTAGGAAGGCGGGGGGTGCACTGTGTATGAAAGGAGGCACCTATAAAAATCTAGAATAAACTTAAGTTAACGTAGTCTTTTTGCCTCAGCACAACCATTTTTGCTCAGACTTTAACCCTGTTGAATCTAGCACAGGTTCCACATAGATAAATTTCCAGTAGGTAGGTTTTAGGAAGCATTCAGACGTTCTACTGCAGGCCAAGTGGCAGCCTACCCAAACCCCTTGGCAAAACTCCATCAGATGCAAGGCAAGAACAGAGCCATAGAAATGATAGTAAGACCACTTTCTGGTCAAGGAGTTTGTGGGTTGCAAACGTCTAATAAGTCTCTTGCAGAAAAACGCCTTTCCCTTGTCTCTGCCCATCTAGCCCACGACCTGAGGGCATGAGATGCTAATGTTTGGCTATGTTAAGATCTAAGACTCATGTGGCTACAATCAACATGAAAGACCCTGGACATTCCTCCCGGGGCTTAAATCCCCTTACCCCAAAGGCCATTAAATATACCCATTTCTTGGCCCTTCGAGGCCACACTTACCTCTGAGTGTTGGCCCCCTTTCCAATCTGGGAAAGGTGAATACTAAACTTTACTTCTTTCTACTTCTTTGTTGGACTCTTGCATTATTCCCACGTTATCGGCACCAACACAGCAATGTGCCTCATTTAATTAATGCTGTATCCACCAGTCCTTGCCTTAGGACTGTAGACATTTGATGAGTTTTCCAGACTTACATTATATATCCACCTAACACACCCAGGTTCTCTGAGTCTTTTAATCTCTCCTTCCATTGACTGGCATGGTGATTCCTTACTGGCATTTCTGACTTCCCTGGCACTTCTACTTCATTTAGTGTAGGACATCACTATTTCCATCCCTTTCTAGGGTCCTTGTCAGGATATTAAACTTACATTTTGACAAAGTGTTCCAAGTCAATAAATTTTGTCTGAGCATTATATTCTTCCCCCAGATCCAGCACCCTCGGAATACAGACCCATGCACATATTCTGGTTTCAGCTGTTGGCCTCTCCTTTAGGGTCTAGCCCCTTTTCTTCTTTATCAGGCCCAGTACATCTCTGCCCAGGTTATCTTGGACTTGACCCTTGTTATTTACAGGCTTATTGGTCAAGATGAAAATGGGGACAGATCCTGAGGAAGTGGCTGGCATGTGTCTTGCAGGGAAGAGATATCTGTAATCTTCAAATAAGGAGAAACAACCACTCATTAAGGAATGTGCACACCATCTCTATATGTTCAGAGGCTCAGGGGAACCTTGATATTTAAGATTTTAGTTTGCTTTAATTCTCCTCTTTCCTAATGAAAACCCATGCATGAAATATGTGCCTAGGTTTAGACTTTAACTTTTAGAACTCTGTCACTTCTGTGATGAAGTTTTAGGCCTGGTCCTCAGCACTTTCTGCCCTTTGGCATCAGCACCAACACGGGCCTACCACTCCTCAGTGGGCCATTTCAGTGTATGTTACCAAGCTTTTATTTCTTTTCTATTTTACAAGACTGATTTTGAAGATGAAATTATTTTTCCGTTAAGAAATTATGATTAAGCTGGGCTCAGTGGCTCAGCCTGTAATCCCGCGCCTTTGGGAAGCTGAGGTGAGTGGATTGACTGAGCCCGCGGGTTCGAGACCCGCCTGGGCAACTTGGCAAGACCTCATCTCTACAATAAATTTTTTAAAAATGAGCTGGGCGTGGTAGTGCGCGCCTGTAGTTCCAACTACTTGGAAGGCTGAGGCGGAAGGATCGCCGGAACCCAGCAGGTCGAGGCTGCAGTGGCCGGGAGCGGCCACTGCACTCCAGTCTGGGCGACAGAGTGAGACTCAAACTCAAAAAAAAAAAAAGGAATTATGATTATTATAGAAAAATTGAAGAATATAGAAAAAAAGCCCTCCACTCCCTGCCGTGTCCCCCCAAGAATAAATTGTGGAAGATTCCTTTCTACAAAGAAAAAAGGTTAACATTCAGGGGGGAAATGTCAGGAGTCTGGTAAATTTGCCTCCATGTCTTGACAGTGCCAGGGGTTGTGCTGCATTATTTTTAGGAAAGTTGAGCCAACTTGGAAGTCACAAGCCATTCGAGGAGAATTTGACAGTCTTGAATGTGCGATAATTGCGGCTTTCTGTTGTTGACTTCTAAACAGCTTTACTAAAGTTAGCTCAGAGCAAAGCCTCCTTGAAGGCAGTATTTTAAATGGGAACATTCAGTATTAGAAGTGGCAACATTGGTTCCTATTGAGACAAAGTTATGGGATGATCAAGTTTGGACCCTGAAAGGGAGACATTTAAGTGAAGACTTATTTTTATAGGTGACCACTGAGGTCTCTACAGGGTAAGGAAGCCAGCAAAGCAAAGCCAGTGATGGGGACGTTTAAGTACAGTTCTAAGAACACACCACGTGGAAGAAGAGAGATCTGGTTTTGAATCCCACTACCAAGTCTCTCAACCTCGTGGAAGCCTCAGCTCCCTCCTCCATAAAATGGAGATAGTACGACCTCACCTCTTGGTAGAATGCAAGGATGAAATATGATGGTACACACTGCACAGAGCATGAGAAGTGTTCAACAAAATGATTTCCTAATCACACGAGTAATGCAGTTACTGTAAAAAAACTGGAAAATATGGTATTTTAAAACATTTAAACAAGTTTTCTTTAAATCACTGGGTAGGCACTAGTTTATGTGTTATTCATATGTGTTTATATATGTATCAGTATTTTTCTTTCTACATCCCAAATTACAAGGATAGCCTCATTTTGCAATTAGCTGAATTGCGTCGGTCGAGATTGGAATTTTAGCACCGCAGTTTCAACAACCACCATCTGGCTGTCCTTAGAAATTCTGTGTCTTCAAAAGCTTAGTGAGTCATGGGTGTGAATGAACACAGACGAACCCCGTCAGCCGTGTCTTATGACTTTTTTATTTATCTCTGCATTCTCAGCTGCTACTGCCAAAACTGAACCTTTAGAAATATCCCAGGCATTTTGAATGAGTTTAGGGTATAAACAGTTCTCAGCCAGTTCAGACTGGCAGGAGCTCTGTATATGAAATTTTGCCTTTAAGAGAAATGGAAACAAATCCTCTTGTTTATTTTTAAACAGCTCCTCTCCAAGTGTAACGAATTAATAAATAATTGGAAAAATAATTGGGAAATACTTAGGGATTCCCATGCAGAATTCACTCATCTTGACGTTGACTCAGAACCCAGGGCAGACAGGGCTCAAGTCAAGAAACTCTGAGCACTAAGAAACCAAACTTGCCGAACAATAAGAAAAGGGGGTGGGAATTAACATTCCAAGAGTTTCAACCACAGAGTTGTTTCTAAAAGGAAGCTCCCCAAAAAGAAAATTTGAATGTTTTCAACCACTTATCTTGGTGAGAAACGTATTTCTCTCTAAACAAAACTACAGTTTTAGGAAGGATCAGTCATCTCTCCTTTGTCATTTTTACCTCCTAAATCTGTCCATTCTCACTGCCACCAGGTCACTTGATCCATTCCCACCTGCACCATACTCATCCTTCCATAAAGCCCTTCTGAGACTGTGCCCTGCTGAAATTAGGATCAACTCCAAAGTCCCCCCAAGGCCATGCACTCTCTAGCATCTTCACAAGGGCCCTGTGAGACTCAGAGTCATTCCCTCACCCTGGAAAGCCTTCTCTGCCACTTACATCTAATTAGCTCCTATCATAATCCAGGCCTCAGCCTAGGGGAGTCTATTCAAATGGGCCCCACCCAAAGTCTCTTGTGATGTGGAACCATGAATTTCAAAGCACTCCTCATACTTTGTAATCAAGGATTCGTGTGATTGAATAGTGTCTGCTTTCCACACTAGACTTAAGTTTCCAGGAGAACAAGGTGTTATGTTTTCCATTACATCCCCAGCACCTGGCAGGGTCTTCCTTGCCCAGGGCGGGAGCTCAGCCAGCTTTGATGAATCAATGAACAAAACCCTATTCTAGCTTCCTATGAATTGCCCAAACCCTATCTCGGCCTCCACGCTGTCAAAAGGACACATATTTCCAGCAGTAGGAAGAGAGAGGCAGGGTCTGTACCTGGAATCTAGCACTTACTACAGGTATGCCCTTGGCCCAGTCACTAACCTTCTTAGCTTCCATTTCCTCACCTATAAAATTGGGCTCCTCATGGATCATCTTACATAGGGTACTGTAATCTTGATATTTAAATACATTAACTGAGATCACATATAAAAATCCAACAGAAGAGTGCCTGGCACATAGCAGGTATGTGATATTGTGATATAATAATAAATAAATATTCTGGTCTTCATTTTAGTTTCCTGGCACACAGTTCCTAAGACCCTTGCAATCTCCAAAGTTACAGGTGTATTTTTGTGTGTTTTCTTTTTTAGCTGGAGTCTCACTCAGTCCAGGCTATAGAATGCAATAGCATGATCACAGCGACTGCAGCTTTGACCTGAGCTTAGACCTTCTGCCTAGTCACCAGAGTAGCTGGCACTACAGGCATATGCTACCACGCATGATTAATTTTTTAAAAAGTTTATTGTAGAGATGAGGTCTCGCTATATTGCATAGGCTGATCTCAAGCAATCCTTCTGGACTCAAGTAATCCTCTATTCTTGGCCTCCAAAAGTGCTAGGACTACAGGCAGGAGCCTCCGTGCCTGTCTCTTTTTATATGTTAATGAGATGACTGGTGAATGAGGGCTCCAGAATACTTCATCTGGAGGAGGGGGCTGGTTGCCAGGGGAACCAACCACATGATTAAAAGATTGAAGCTTTCAGTCCCACCTTTGACCTTTGGGGAGGGGAGAAGAGCTGGAGGTTGAGTTGATCACCACGGGCAGTGATTTAATCCATCATGCCTACATTATGAAGCCCCCACAAAGCCCCAGAAGGATGAATCTGGAGAGCTTCTAGGTGCTGAGAGGAATAAAGTCTAGCAGACATGGAAGCTCTATGCCCTCCCCACATGCCTTACACTGAGTATTTCTCCCATCTGGCTGTTCCTGAGTTATATCTTTCATAATAAACTGAGAACCAAGTAAGTAAACTGTTTGCTGAATTCTGTGAGCCTCTCTAGCAAATGATGAAACCTGAGAGGAGGTAGTGAGAAGCTCTGTTTGCAGCCATGTTGGACAGAAGTTGAGGGGGTACCTAGGAACCTACTACTTGTGACTGGTATCTGAAGTGGGGGCACTCTTGTGGGACTGAGCCCTTAGGCTATGGGGTCCGCACTGACTCCAGGTAGTGTCATAATTGAACCAGACTGCAGGATGCCCAGTTGATACTGGAGAACTGGAAAATTCCTTGGTGTGGAGGAACCTCTCACACACACATTCTGGTGGCCGGAAGTATTGTAAGAGTACAGGAGAGGGAAAAACAATGTTTTTTTTCTCCAGAAGGTGAGTGGCAAGTGACAGGTCCTGTGATCTGAGCCACAGTCTGCCTGGTTTTGGAGGCTAAGCCCCATCAGGCCCTGCCTCAGACATAAGGTAGCCGGAAGTAAGGAGTTTCAACTTGGCAGCTGCCCGCTTCCTGTTTGCCTCTTGTCCTTCCTTTGTCAGCACCTCTGTGTGTCAATGGCCAGACAGAGTCATTGTTCTCTTGGAGCTAACGTATGTTTGAATTAAAAGATAAATATTTTCAGTATGTACAAAAGCTCTTCAGTAGCTATACATATGAGATTAAGTGCTTTCAAAGCCATTGCAAAGAAATTATCCTAAGAGACTAATCTTAAATGCATAGAAAGATTTAGGAATAAAGACAGCTATTTGGTGCCGTGATCTCTTAAATTGATACGAAAAACCAGCTGGGTCTGGTGGCTCACGCAGCACTTTGGGAGGCCAAGGCAGGAGCACCTCTTGAGGCTGGGAATTTAAGACTAGCCTGGGAAACATAGCAAGACCCTGGATTTACAAGGGAAAAAAAAAAGGTAACAAATTCTGCCTCTGAAAAAAATTTTTTTTCTTTTTTTTTTTTTTTATGCATTGGAGTCTCAGTCTGTTGCCCAGGCTGGAGCAGTGGCACGCTTAGGACCACTGCAGCCTCCACCTGCTGGACTCAGGCAATCCTTCCACCTCAGCCTTCCAAGTAGCTGGAACTATGGGTGTGCACCACCATGCCCAGCTAATTATTTGCTTTATTGTAGAGATGAGGTCTTGCCATGTTGCCCAAGCTAATCTCGAACCCCTAGTCTCAGGCAATCCTCTCGCCTCAGCCTCCCAAAGTGCTGGGATTACAGGCTTAAGCCACCACACCCAGCAAGATTAATGTTTTCAATATGTAAATATATCCTTTATAGCTACACAAATAAAATTCAATTCTCTTAAAAGCCATTTTCAGTGACTATATCCTAAAATACTAATCTGAAGTACATACAAAGATGTGGAAAAGAAGCCAGCCACAGTAGTGATATTTATAATGGTGAAATTTAGAAAGAAGTGTTCAGTAGGAAAATAACCAAATTATGTAGCCAATCATATATAAAAGAAGTTTATCTTATAGACAGAGGTTTTTATAATATGCAGCTACCTTTTTTTAAAAGACAAATGAAAATAATTGTGATGCAATATAAGCTCACTGATGTAAAATTAAAGATAGAAATGCATTTTCAAAAAAGTTGACAAGAGGCCGGGATTGGTGGCTCAGCCTGTAATCCCAGCACTTTGGGAGGCTGAGATAAGTGAATTGCCTGAGCCCGCGGATTTGAGACCAGCCCAGACAACTTGGTGAGACCTCATCTCTACAATAAAAATAAAAAATTAGGCTGGGCTCAGTGGCTCAGCCTGTAATCCCAGCACTTTGGGAGGCTGAAGAGAGTGGATTGCCTGAGCCCACGGGTTCAAGACCCACCTGGGCAACTTGGCGAGACCTCATCTCTACAATAAATTAGCCGCACGTGGTAGCATGTGCCTGTAGTTCTGGCTACTTGGAAGGTTGAGGCTAAAGGATGCCGGAAGCCAGTAGGGCGAGGCTGCAGAGGCCAGGAGTGTGCCACTGCACTCCAGTATGGGCGACAGAATGAGACTCTAATTCAAAAACAAACAAACAAACAAATAAATAATAAAAATAAATTAGCCAGGTGTGATAGTACGCGCCTGTAGTTTCGACTACTTGGAAGGCTGAGGCAGAAGGATTGCCTGAGTCCAGCAGGTCGATGCTGAGTGGCCATGAGAGTGCCACTGCACTTCAGCTTGGGCGATGGAGTGAGACTCCAATTCAAAAAAAAATTGACACGAAAGATGACAGCTGGAAATTCACGGGACCCAGCTAGAATAACCAAAACAATCTTGAAAAAAATAAAGTATGATGATATACTCCTTGCAATTTTAAAACTTGTGTGATACCAGCCTAAGGACAGATCTATAGACCAATGGGATAGAATTGAAAGTACAGAAATAGATCCTTACATTTATGGTCAAATGATTTTCAACAAGGTGCCAAGACTAGCACCCTTGTTGGAAAAAGAAAAGTCTCCTCAACAAATGCTGCTGGACAAATGGATATTCAGATGTGAAGGAATGAAGTTGGACTCTTACCAAAATTTAACAAAAATTATACAAAAATTAACTCAAGATGGGTCAAATACCTAAATGAAAGTGCTAAAACCACAGACCTAAAAAAAAAATGAGTAAAGCTTCATGACCTCGGCTTATTTTCCTATTGAACACCTCTTTCTAAATTTCACCATTATAAATATCACTGCTGTGGCTGGCTTCTTTTCTACATCTTTGTATGTACTTCAGATTAGTATCTTAGGATACATTCCCTGGAAATGACTTTAAAAGAATTAGGCAATGGTTCCTTAGATACGATACTGAAAGAACAGGTAACATATGAAACATAAACTGGACATTACCAAGATTTAAAACTTTCGTGCTTCAAATGACTCCACCAAGAAAGAGAAAAGACAACTCACAGAATGGCAAAAATATATATGCATATATAATATATATTGTAAAATAATATATATTACAGTATTTATATTATATATATATATATATATATATATATATATTTTTTTTTTTTTTTTGAGTCAGGGTCTCACTCTGTCTCCCAGACCAGAGTACAGTGACACAATCACAGCTCACTGCAGTCTCCACCTCCTGGGCTCAGGTGATTCTTCTGCCTCTGCCTCCCAAGTAGCTGAGAATACAATTGTGCACTGCCATGCCCAGCTAATTTTTAAAATTTTTGTAGAGATGAAGTCTCACTATGTTGCCCAGACTGGTCTTGAACTCTTGGACTCAAGCAATCCTCTCACCTCAGTCTCCCAAAGTGCTGGGATTACAGGCATGAGCCACTGCGCTCAGCTTAAATTATATATTTAATAAAGGATTTATATCTCAAAAATATAAAGAACTCTTATAAGTAATAATAATACAAACAATCCAATTAAAAAGGGCAAAGAATCTGAATAAATATTTCTTCAGAAAGATATATACAAATGTATAATAAGCATATGAAAATACATTCAACATCATTAAGGGATGTTGAGAAACATAAATCAAACCACAATAAGATACCACTTCATACCCACCTGAATGGCTATAATCCAACAGACAGATAACAATAAGTGTTGCCAAGGATGTAGTGGAATTGAAACTCTCATACACTGCTGGTGGGAATGTAAAATGGTTTAGTCACTCTGGGAGTGACTGCCTGGAAGTTCCTCAAACAGTTAAAACTAGAGTTATTACATGACCCAGCAATTCCACTCCTAGCTATATTACCAAGAGAAATGAAAACATATGCCTACGCAAAACCTATCCATGAATGTTCATAGCAACATTATTCATAATTGCCAAAAAGAAACAATCCAAAAGCCTGTCAATTAATGAATGGATAAATGAGATGTGATACATCCATACACTATTATCTAGCCATGATATGGACTGAGTTCTTCCCAATTTTTTTTTTTTTTTTTTTGATTTGGAGTCTCACTCTATCGCCCAGACTGGAGTGCAGTGGCCGCTCCCGGCCACCGCAGCCTCGACCTGCTGGGCTCCGGCGATCCTTCCACCTCAGCCTTCCAAGTAGCCGGAATTACAGGTGTGTGCTACCACGCCCAGCTAATTTTTTGATTTATTGTAGAGATGAGGTCTCGCTGCCCAGGCGGGTCTCGAACCCGTGGGCTCAGGCAATCCACTCACCTCAGCCTCCCAAAGGCGTGGGATTACAGGCTGAGCCACCGAGCCCGGCTTAATTTTTTTTTTTTTTTTTGAGTTGGAGTCTCACTCTGTCACCCAGGCTGGAGGGCAGTGGCACGCTCCCAGTCACTGCAGCCTCGACCTGCTGGGCTCAGGAGATCCTTCTGCCTCAGTCTTCCAAGTAGCATGTGCCACCATGCCCGACTAATTTTTTGATTTTATTGTAGAGATTAGGTCTCGCCAAGTTGCCCAGGCTGGTCTCGAACCCGCAAGCTCAGGCATTCCTCTCACCTTGGCCTCCCAAAGTGCTGAGATTATAGGCATGAGCCACTGTGCCCGGTCCCCCCAAATTTTTATGATAAAGAATTATAATAAAGCCCAAACACCCACCCCCCTATATGACTATATTGGAGAAAGGACTTTTAAGGAGGCAAATGAGGTTAAATAAAGTCATAAGAGTGAATCCCTGATCCAAGAAACTGGTGCCCTTATAAGAAGAGGAAGAGACACCAGGAATCTCCCTCTGTCACAGAAGAACCCAGTAAGAAGGCAGCTGTGTGCAACCCATAACGAGAGCCCTCACTAGAACCTGGCCATGCTGGCACCCGAGCTCAGACTTACAGACTCCAGAACTGTGAAAAGATAAATTTCTGTTGTTTAGGCTGCCAAGTATGTGGTATTTTGTTATGGCAGCCTGAGCTGACTAATATAAGCCATAAAAAGGAATAATGTACTGATACAGGGTATAATATGGATGAACTTTGAAAACATTGTGCTAAGTGAAAGAAGACAGGCACAAAGGACAATATATTGCAGTATTCCATTTGTATGAAATGTCCAGAGTAGGCAAATTCATAAGCAAAGGGTAGATTAGTGGTTGTGATTAGTGACTGGAAGGAATAAGGGTCTTGGGAGGTATGGCCAAAGGTTGTAGGTTTTCTTTTAGGGGTGATGAAAATGTGCTGAAATTCATGGTAGTAAGGTTTGCAAGTTTTGTGACATTTCTGTGATATCTGTAATACACTAAAAGTCATTGAATTGTATACTTTGAATCATATATGAATTACATATCAATAAAACTGTTTAAGAAACAGAAAGATGACGTTTCAATAATGGTCATCTCTAGGTGGTGCATTGTATACTTTTTTGGTTCAATTTTCTGGGGCAATAAAACTTCTATAATCAGTTAAGAAGGAAGTTATTTTTTAAAATTCTATTTTTAAAAAAATGTCAACAATATTCTACCTGTCTACAAAGCTGATAAAAACTCACACCTCTGCAAAACTACACCTTAGTGGCAATCCCCTGGGCTAGGTTTCTCAGCATTTAATGTTCTTTCACATGCATTATCTCATCTAAGGTTCACAACCTCTCTGTGTTGTAAACAAGGAAAATACCTGTTTTCTTCCTGAGTGAATGTATTTACATCTTGCTTCCTCCCTATAAAAGGATTTTAGATAACTTATAACCAAATATAGTAAATCAAAACAGAAAAAGAAAACCAAGTCTCAAGAGAAATGAAGAATTCAGATATATGCTAACCACAACAGTTTAAAAGTTGCTATAAATTAGCTTTAATTGAACTCGGAGCATCCTGGCAGATAAGGCAAAAAGGGAAAGTCAGCTAAGAAGCAACCATTTTCTCAAGGGAAGTAATATTTTTGGATCACCATTTGCTGGATGACATTTCTCATATGAATTTACTTTTGAAAAGGATTTAAAAGAGTTTGACTCAAAATTTTTACAGAAAATGTTGCAGTACATTTAATATGGCTATTTCCTAGAGCTACCTCGATTTTGTAAGCCAAAGACACACCACCTTGGCAAATTCATATAAGATCTAAGACCATGGAAACCAAACTTATAATCTGATCTAATTGAGTGATTTTAAAAATATTTTTAAGTGGCCACCTACAATTTAAAAAATATTCATTGCTTTTGCAATACATAAAAACACCTCAAACAAAAATTTCACCAGTGTTTTCCTTATTAGCAGCAAAGCTGCTATTTTCTCTCTATTCTATTTCATTTTTTAAGATGTTTGTGTCAACCCAGTAATGGATTTCACCACTCACAGTGGAAAAAACACTGCTCTAAAATGATTTAAAAGTGGTTTACAGTAGTCATCACTGATCATTACTGAGCACCTAATGTGTGCAAGGCATTGGACTATGCATGCTACATGCATTATTTCATTTGAGTATCCAGTGATGAAAGTACTTTTATTATCTCCATTGTACAGGTGAGGAGCTGAAACTCAGAGAGGTTAAGTAACTTGTTTAAGGTCACATAGCCGGTAAGAATTGGTTCAGTGAGCATTAGTGCAAGTGTTTATTTTTAAAACACACAGGCGGGGGTGTGTTCATTTCTTTTACAGTTAAAAGATGAATGATCAGGAAGGTTGAATGCCCTGCTCAAGGGCACACAGCTAAGAGGCTTCCAGCTAGAGTTCCAATGCAGGTCTTGCAGCTCTAATCCCCGGTTCTTTCTACCTTTTGCGCTGCTCATCTCGAATCAGCCTCAAATGTCTCTTTGAAACCTCTTAAAGGACAAGTCTCACCAGGCTCGGTGGCTCAGCCTGTAATCCCAGCACTTTGGGAGGCTGAGGCAAGTAAATTGCCTGAGCCCATGGGTTTCAGACCAGCCCAGGCAACTTGGCGAGACCATGTCTCTACAATAAATCAAAAATTAGCCGGGCTTGGTAGTGAGCGCCTGTAGTTACAGCTACTCGGAAGGCTGAGGTAGAGGGATCACCGGAGCCCAGCCGGTCAACACTGGGGTGGCTGTGAGCACGCCACTGCATTCCAGCCTGGGCCACAGAGTGAGACTCCAACTCAAAAAAAAAGACAAGTCTCTGGATGCCACGAAAAGCAAATGAGGGCACTTCTAGAGCACGTGGCAGTAACAGAGCATGTGCAAACGATTCCTTAGTTTCCATCATCTCCCTCCTACTCAACTGGAGCAAAATAAGACACTTTCTAAAAGTTTTCTAGCACACCAAAGGATTACCAGTGACAGCTGGGTGGGTAACTTTCTTAGATCTCTTGACACTTTTCTGTATTTTTCATAATGAGAATGTATTACTTTAATAAGGGAATAGGTTTTAGTCTATTTTATTTTATTTTTATTTTATTTTATTTATTTATTTATTTTTTGAGTTGGAGTCTCACTCTGTCGCCCAGACTGGAGTGCAGTGGCTGCTCCCGGCCACCGCAGCCTCGACCTGCTGGGCTCTGACGATCCTTC
>NW_007039977.1:321444-330104 GCF_000164805.1 Carlito syrichta | reverse complement strand
TGGAACTACAGGCGTGCGCTACCACGCCCAGCTAATTTTTTGATTTTATTGTAGAGATAAGGTCTCGCCTGCCCAGGTGGGTCTCAAACCCGCGGGCTCAGGCAATCCACTCACCTCAGCCTCCCAAAGGCGCGGGATTACAGGCTGAGCCACCGAGCCCGGCTGGTTTTAGTCTATTTTAAAGGGAATCAGGCTGGATGTGGTGGCTCATGCCTGTAATCTCAGCACTTTGGGAAGCCGAGGCAGGAGGACTGCTTGAGCCCAGGAGTTCGAGAGAAGCCTGGCCAACATCGCGAGATGTCTTCTCTATAAAAATAAAAAAAATTAACGGGGTATGGTGGTGCATGCTTGTAGCCCCAGCTACTCTGGAGGCTGAGATGGAAAGATCATCTGGGTCCAGGAGGTCAAAGATGCTGTGAGCCGGGATTCAGCCTGGGAGACAGAATTGAGTCCCAACTCAAAAAAAATACAATAAGTAAATAAAGGGAATCAGGTCTGTTCTTAATACCCAGCCTCCATAGCTCTATGCCTTTAAATTTTTCATGTACCAGATTAATGAGAGCTGAACCTAAAAACTGGTGAGACACTTTAGCTGTTCAGGTCCTAAATTTAGATCCTAAGGGTGAGTAGCATGCGTCAACAGCGATGGACTGGCATTCACAGAGAGAAGTCGGAACCACTTAGCAGGCTGGATCATTACCCTTTAAACCAGGCTAACGGGCATAAACGAGCATGTGCTTTACGCCCTTGGCAAGGCAATCAGAGGTCCTGATGGACTTGGTATGAAACCAAACACCAACAGATTTCTCTAGAGTATTTTAACTCCATAAATAACATCCGTACATTGCAGCATAATGAGGAGGAAAGAAGAAGAACTCTGGAGTCAAGCTGCTTGGCTCTGTTACTTTCTTGCTGTGTGGCCCTGGGGATATATTGTTTAACCTCTCTGTGCCTCGGTTTCTTTATCTATAAAATGGAGACCAGAGTAGTACCTGCTTCAAAGGGTTGTTGTGAAGATTAATTAATTGAGTTACTACTAGTTACTACTTGTGAAGTGCTTGGGGATGATGCCTGCTTGGTAGTGAACACTCCTGTTATTATTTTAGAAAATATGGATAGTCAAAAAACAGAAATAATCACCTATGTTTCTATTTTAGAAAAAAAAGGCAAAAATCAGCCAACCCATCAACCAACTGTGTTACTACCACCTAGAGATAATCGCTTTAGTATTGGGGGGTTATATTCTGGTAAACTTTTTGTCTTTATCCAATTATATATTCTGTGTAAGCATATATCTTCCCTTTTTGGAGGGGAACAGTTCTACTTTAGATTGACCTTGTCCAAAAATCCATTTATACCAACACCTATTTCTTGCATATCTACCATGTTCAGGGCACTGTTCCAGGTGCTGAGGATTGAGTAGTGAACAAAACAAGAAGGAACAAAGTCCTTGCTGTCAGTGAACTCATATTCTAGTGCAGTAACCCGGACAATACACAAAATAACTCATTAAAATCCTGGGTGAGGCCAGGCTCGGTGGCTCAGTCTGTAATCCTGTGCTTTGGGAGGCCGAGGTGAGTGGACTGCCTGAGCCCGTGGGTTCTAGACCCGCCTGGGCAACTTGGCGAGACCTCATCTCTACAATAAATCAAAAAATTAGCCGGGCATGGTAGCACACACCTGTAGTTCCAGCTACTTGGAAGGCTGGGCAGAAAGATCGCTGGAGCCCAGCAGGTTGAGGCTGCGGTGGCTGACAGTGTGCCACTGCACTCCAGTCTGTGTGACAGAGAGAAACTTCAACTCAAAAAAAAAAAAATCCTGTCAGGTTTGGTGGCTCAGCCTGTAATCCCATGCCTTGGGAGGCTGAGGTGAGTGAATTGCCTGAGACCGTGGGTTTCGAGACCTGCCTGGGCAACTTGGTGAGACCTCATCTCTACAATAAATTAAAAAATTAGCTGGGCATGGTAGCGCGCGCCTGTAGTTCCAGCTACTTGGAAGGCTGAGGCGGAAGGATTGCCGGAGCCCAGCAGGTCGAGGCGACAGAGTGAGACTCCAACTCAAAAAAAAAAAAAAAAAATCCTGGGTGATACAATCATGATTAATCAATGACTGAGAGAAATATATAATACAGCCAAAGACAATCAGTCGAGGTATGAACACAGTGAATTCTAGAGCCTCACAGAAGCTCCCTCTGTACTGGGCAGTGTGTGCAGGATCCACGATGCCTAGCCGTCCTGGAGTTGGCTTCATCCAGATTCCTCATCACAGCCACAGTTGAAGGACAGCCACCACACACTGATATCCTCCAGACCGTGAAGAAGAGGAAGCTCCGACAGCAGGGGCTTGATCTATCCCCACCAGCAGTGTCAGGCTGTGATACAGGTTTGGCAGTGGTCAGCTCTTTCTGAGTCTCCCCATAGACAAGCAGGGTAAAGGGGAGCTGGGGTGGCTGGGGGGACTCACTGAGAAGGGGACATAAAGTAGAGCCTGATGGAGGCAAGTGAGACAGCCATGGAGCTATCTGGGGCCTAGGCCTTCATTCTTATATTTTTTATAACAGCTTCATCGAGATGTCATTCACATACCACTCAATTCACCCATTTAAAGGGTACAATTGGCCTGGAGCAGTGGCTCATGCCTGTAATCCTAGCACTTTGGGACCTGAGACCAAAGGATCATTTGAGCTCAGAAGTTCAAGACCAGCTTGGGCAATATAGTGCTCACTATAAATTTTTTTTAAAAAATTAAGCCGGGCTCGGTGGCTCAGCCTGTCATCCCGCGCCTTTGGGAGGCTGAGGGGAGTGGATTGCCTGAGCCCGCGGGTTCGAGACCCGCCTGGGCAGCGAGACCTCATCTCTACAATAAATCAAAAAATTAGCTGGGCGTGGTAGCACGCGCCTGTAATTCCGGCTACTTGGAAGGCTGAGGCGGAAGGATCGCCAGAGCCCAGCAGGTCGAGGTTGCGGTGGCCGGGAGCGGCCACTGCGCTCCAGTCTGGGCGAGAGAGTGAGACTCCAACTCAAAAAAAAAAAAAAAAAAAAAAATTAGTTGGGCATGATGTGCACCCATAGTCCCAGCTGCTTGGGAGGCTGAGGTGGGAGGATCACTTAAGCCCAGGAGTTCGAGGCTGTGGTGAGCTGTGATCATGCCACTGTACTCTAGTCTGGGTGACAGAGTGAGACCCCCAACTCAAATTATGATAAATAAATAAATAACAAAGTGTGCAATTAAATGGCTTTTAGTATATTCACAGAGTTGTGCAACCAACAGCACTATCAATTTTACGACATTTCGTCAACCCTAAAAGGAACCCTGAACCCTTTAACTAGGCAATGTCTGATCTACTTTCTATCTCTGTAGACTCGCCTATTTGGGGCATTTCATATAAATGAGCCAAATGATAGGTGGCCTTTTGTGCCTGGCTTCTTTCACTCAGCATGATGTTTTCCAGTTTCTTTCATCCCCTCCTCAGTGTGGTCTTCTTTTCTACATGGGCCTCCTGCTGCACTTTCAGAAAGCAGGAATTCCACACCTCTCCCTCAGCCTACCTGTTCATGATGTTCATGATGTTGTGGAAAGTTCTAAATTCCCTCAGCTCTGCCACTTCAAAGCTGTGTGACCAAAGGTAAATGATTTCACCTCTGAGACACAGTTTCCTTCCCTAAAAGACAGGGAGCAATAGTAGTTTCTACTCATTCCATTTGCTATGAAGATGAGAAATAATATATGTAAAGTGCCCAGCACATGGTAGGCACTCAATATATGAGAGCTACTATGAGGATCAGGGAACTTTGCAGACACCCAAGGTTTGTAGCTAAGGGTTCAGGCAGTACTGTCCCACAGGCTGGGACATGACACAGCACGGCAGGCACAATTTCCTTTGCCCTCCTTGTTACCTCCAAGTTTCATTCAGAAAGAGTCATCCCCGGGTGTGGTGACCCAAATGTGGTAACAGGAGGGGCTCTCATTCCAGAACATATGCTTCTCTCTCAAATATTTTTTGAAATTTCACAAAAATCTTCTTTAAACATTCCTAGTCTTTTCCCCAAAATTCTTCCAAATTGCCAGATACCCAATTCAAACCTCTCTTCCTTCTCCCTCAACCTCTAAGCTTCCAGAGAAACTCTCTGGCTCCCAATACATTCCACCTTACTCTCCCCATCTAAAGCCCAGTGATGAGTAGAATGTTCATTATTGTTCCTGCCTTCAGTCTTGAGACCAAACTCCCAGACCTGACAATGACCACCAAGACAACAGCAACAGCTTTTCAAGGTTTGGAGTTGCCCGAACCGTAGACCTCATGCCTAGGAAGCGGGAGATGCTACAAATAACACCTATGGGGCATTCTGTTTTGTTGTTATAAAGATTTCCTGATTCACCCCTTTCATTTTTCAAAGCAGAAAGTAAGGCCTGTATAGCCAGTCAAGAGTTGAGCAGGAACTCGGATCCCTGAATTTTAAACCAAATGAAATTGCATTAGTGAGAAGAGCCTCGCAAAGGAAGATTTTGAATCCAAAGCTATTACTGGGATCTTGCAGCTAATCCATAGTATTAGGGTTTTGCTGATGTGGCTATAACACATTCTCTACTAAGAATAAACCCATGTAATCACTTTCTCTGGTCCCTAGCCTGACGCAGCCTTATAAATTTCCCCTAGGAGATTCTAATCTGCAGCCAGCACTGAGAATCACTGCTGTAGGTAAATTACCTGGAATAAAAACTTTGTTTTTTGCTGACAGCTTAAAAAGAAAAAAAAAACCTACTAAAACTAACCACCAGTTATTGACCACTCACTTTATGCCAGCAATTTCTTTAATCCCATACATGGCTGTCTTATTTAATCCTCATGGGAGTTCTTTGTGACAGGTCCTAATTGTCCCCATGTAATAGAGGAGAAAACAGCTTGGAGAGGATGGACAACTACCCATGACCACACTGATGGCAAGAGGCAGGACCTCAGTTCTGTCAGACCCTCCAAACTAATATTCTTAATAACAACAGATACTGACTATATGTTGAACACTTTACTTAATGTTTACCATTTATTGATCACTTATTAGCAGCCAGGCACTGTTCCAGTTCATTTAATCTTCACAATGATTAAATGAGGTGGTTATTAATCACATATCGGGTAAAATGTGCACAGGTGGGAGTGGTGGGAACACTTAAAGCCCAGACTTCTTCACCACTCACTATACAATACAATCATGTAATCAAAAACTACTAGTACCCCTATAGCTATTGAAATAAAAATATTGGTGATGCCATTTAATTGCTAGACAAACTGAGTCACAGAGAGTTTAAGCAACCTGTTCAAGGTTGCAACTGAGAAAGGGAAATTTAATCCAATCTCATTATGAGCATTCCAGAGGTTTGTAGATTTATCTATATCCTACAAAAGCATTCTGCATCTCTATAACAACAAAGAAGAATGTTAAACAATCAGATGAAAAAATGAAGCTAATAAGGTTGGAAGTGGTCATTTGCATACACTTAAATATAGCAGCTTGAGCTTGAACTTGAATGGTGCAAACCATTAAGAAAGGAAATTATCTTTTATTTTTATTTTTAAATATCAGTGGAACAGTGGGGATCTTCAAGCATTTCAATAGGATGCATGTCCTAGCTGAGCAGATTTTTGCAAATTTTAAATGAAAAGATATGTGTGAAAGTTGATGTCACTCAAACATCCCCAGCCACTGGTGAGTCTTAAAAATAGAGTTGATGAAAGTAATGCCAAGGCATAAAGTCACTAGATGCCTCTTAATCAAATTTTTCTTTCTTTTGCAGGTTAAAATGGAGAAGGAACTAAAGGAGATATAAAAGAAAAAAATAAAAATGAAAATGATGCTAGGCATGGTGGCTCAAGCCTGTAATCCCAGCACTTTGGGAGGTGGAGGCGAGAGAACAGCCTGGGCCCACGGGTTCAAGACCAGCCTGGGCAACTTGGTGAGACCTTGTCTCTACAATAAATGAAAAAATTATCCAGGCATGGTGGCACGTGCCTATACTTCCAGCTACCTGTTCGAGACCAGCCTGGGCAACTTGGTAAGACCTTGTCTCTACAATAAATCAAACAATTATCCAGGCATGGTGGCATGTGCCTATAGTTCCAGCTACTTGGAAGGCTGAGGAGGAAGGATCACCTGAGTCCAGCAGGTCGAGGCTGCAGTGACCATGAGAGTGCCACTGCACTCCAGTCTGGGTGACAGTGAGACTCGAAAGAAAGAAAGAAAGAAAGAAAGAAAGAAAGAAAGAAAGAAAGAAAGAAAGAAAGAAAGAAAGAAAGAAAGAAAGAAAGAAAGAAAGAAAGAAAGAAAGAAAGAAAGAAAGAAAGAAAGAAAGAAAATTGCATGCCTGTAATTCCGGCTACTTGGAAGGCTGAGGTAGAAGGATTGCCGGAGCCCAGCAGGTCGAGGCTGCGGTGGCCGGCAGCGGCCACTGCACTCCAGTCTGGGCGACAGAGTGAGACTCCAACTCAAAAAAAAAAAAAGAAAGAAAAAAGAAAATGACACAGATATATTTCTTCTTAAAGAGTCATGATATTATCAAAACAATGACCTCATTTAGAATTACTATTGAGGCATAATAATTCTCATTTTACAAGTAGGGAAAATGTAGCATGAAGATTACATCACCCATCAAAAGTGGGCTGGTGGCATTAAGTATAAACTGATGTAACATTTTTAGATAACAACTTGGTGATCACTATCTAAATTTAATATATGCATGTCCTTTGACCCAGCAAATCCACTTCTAGGAATTTATGCTATAGAAATACGCAAGAATATCTCTACAAAAATGTTTATGAAGCACTGTTTACAATACAAGTCAAATATCCATTCATAGAAATTGGTTTTTTAAAAAGTATGGTACAGACTTATCATTTTTATGAAGCCACTAACACTAATGAGATAGATCTATATGTACTGCGTGAAAAGAGGTCAATGATACATTGTCACCCAAAGAAAAAAGCACCAGCCTGGGCAACATAGTGAGACCTCATCTCTACAAAAAAAAAACAAAACAAAAATAGCCAGGCATGGCAGTGCATGCTTGTAGTCCCAGCTCCTAGGGAGACTGAGGCAGGAGGATTGCATGAGCCCAGGAAATCAAGGTTGCAATGAGCTGAGATCATATCACTGCACTCCAGCCTGGCCAACAGAGTGAGACCCTGTCTTGAAAAGAAAACAAAACAAAAGAAGAGTAGGCCAAGTGCGGTGGCTCACACCTGTAATCCCAGCACTTTGGGAGGTTGAGAGGATTGCCTGGGTCCAGAGGTTCGAGACCAGCCTGGGAAACTTGGCAAGACCTTGTCTCTACAATAAATCAAAAAATTAGCCAGGCATAGTGGCGCACACCTGTAGTTCCAGCTACTTGAAAAGCTGAGGCAGAAGGTAGCCTGATCCCAGCAGGTCGAGACTGTAGTGGCCATAAGCTTGCCAGGGGCTTGTGACTCGCTGTGTGGCCTTGTGCAAGTCATGAATCTTCCTAGCCCCTATTTCCTCATCTGTACAATGGAGATATCATCTCTCTGAGATAGCAGCTGTGAGGACTATATGAAAACAAAAGGTGTTCATCTTAGTGCCTGGCGCATGGAATAAGCTTGATAAACTACAGCTGCTCCTTAGTGGTGGACGTCCTTTACACTCTTGGGGATGCACTCAATTCCACAGGGTAGGAAGGAGGGAACTGTACTCCAGTGGCATCCCAACTCCCAAGCAGATGATGTGATCAAGATGAGGTGTTCATTTTAAGTACATCTTTTTTTTTTTTTTTGAGTTGGAGTCTCACTCTGTTGTCCAGGTTGGAGTGCACTGGCACACTCACAGCCACCGCAGCATTGACCCTCTTGGTTCCAGAGATCCCTCCACCTCAGTCTTCCAAGTAGCCAGAACTACAGGTATGCACTACCACGCCCAGCTAATTTTTGATTTATTGTAGAGATGAGGTCTCGCCAAGTTGTACAGGCTGGTCTCGAACCCGTGGGCTCAGGCAATCCACTCGCCTCGGCCTCCCAAAGTGCTGGGATTACAGGCTGAGCCACCGAACCCGGTCTTTACGTACATCTTTTAAACCTCAGGAAAATCCTAATAGTTAGGATTTGTCATTATAATGTAAATTTGAACTAGGGAAAAGAACTCCTTCTGGTTTGCACCTTCTACCTCATTTAGAATTACTACTGAGGAAGAAAACATTACCTCTGGAAGAAAACATATAATACCTGAAAAACCTGGTATTATATTTAGGAAAATAATGGAGTTCACTATGTGACACAGTGTCCTCTTTGTGGAGAAAAATCAAATCTCAGCTCCAGGAATAAGTGTACTTCCAATAAACTTTTTTTATTTTGAGTCGGAGTCTCACTCTGTCACCCAGGCTGGAATGCAGTGGTATGCTCACGGCCACCTCAGCCTCGACCTGCTTGACTCAGGCGATCCTTCTGCCTCAACCCTCCAAGTAGCTGGAACTACAGGCATGTGCCACCAAACCTGGCTAATTTTTTTTTTTTTTTTTTTTAAGTTGGAATCTCACTCTGTCGCCCAGACTGGAGTGCAGTGGCCGCTCCCGGCCACTGCAGCCTCGACCTGCTGGGCTCTAGTGATCCTTCTGCCTCAGCCTTCCAAGTAGCCGGAATTACAGGCGCACGCTACCATGCC
>NW_007039977.1:320269-321337 GCF_000164805.1 Carlito syrichta | reverse complement strand
TTTTTGATTTATTGTAGAGATGAGGTCTCGCTGCCCAGGCGGGTCTCGAACCCGCGGGCTCAGGCAATCCACTCACCTCAGCCTCCCAAAGGCACGGGATTACAGGCTGAGCCACCGAGCCCGGTTTACCTGGCTAATTTTTTAAAATTTATTGTAGAGATGAGGTCTCACCAAGTTGCCCAGGCTGGTCTCGAACCCATAGACCGAGGCAATCCTCTCACCTCCACCTCCCAAAGTGCTAGGATTACAGGTGTGAGCCACTGTGCCTGGCCCAAGAAACTTTTTAAATATTGAGGACACAATAACCATTAATGATCCAATTTCCTTTATTGTTGTGGCTTCTAGGAAGTTCACAACTATATTTGCATTTATTATAGCAACACTTTTGAGGCTACTGTTCATACTAGACAATGTGTTAGGCAAGGGTCCAGTATTTCCTGGACAACCGGTTTGTCCTTTTTCTTATGAACACTATGATATATAACAGATGGCATTTCCATTTTGATTTTTCTTTAAGAAATCTCTATGTTGGTTAAAGCGTACAATCTTTCAGTTATAAAATGAATATGGAGAGCATGGAGACTACAGTTAATAATACTGTATTGTTTATTTAAAATTTGATAAGAATGCAGATTTTAAGTGTCCTCACTACACGAACCATACACAAACACAAGAGTGGTAATGATGGGTGGTGATGGGTGTGTTAGTCAAGTTGATCGTGGTAATAATTATATAATATATCCATATATTAAATCATCATACTGTATACCATGAATATATATAATTTTTATTTGTCAATATAGGCCTCAGAGTATTTTGCTTACTATATTTAGCTTTATTTTTTCCTTAATCTTAATTTTTCCTTAACTCAATTATCACACATACCTAAAAATATTATATTGTATGCATTTCTGTAACTCTACAAACCATTCTTGGAATGATGTAGGAAATAAACAGTTAAGCATACAAAAAGTAAATAATCCACTTCCTTTGATGGATTAATCTCTCTCCCTCAGTCTCTGCCTTTTCCTGAAAACATTAAGTGATAAAGTTATTTAAGGCGGGGGG
>NW_007039977.1:307233-319961 GCF_000164805.1 Carlito syrichta | reverse complement strand
TGGATTGCCTGAGCCCACGGGTTTGAGACCCACCTAGGCAACTTGGCGAGACCTCATCTCTACAATAAATTTTTTAAAAATGAGCCGGGCGTGGTAGCGCATGCCTGTAATTCCGGCTACTCGGAAGGCTGAGGTGGAAGGATCACCAGAGCCCAGTGGGTTGAGGCTGCGATTGCCGGCAGTGGCCACTGCACTCCAGTCTGGGCGACGGAGTGAAACTCCAACTCAAAAAAAAAAACAAAGATTACTTGTACATATGTAAGGATTACACAAACAACACATATACAAGAAATTTATTTGATGTTATGATATGAATGCACGTAAGTGTGCATGTATATAAATACATATATATGAAATTTAGTCTGATGTCGTGGAAAAATTTTTACGGTTTCTTTCTTATTGTTCATACTAGATTTCCAAATAAAATATGGATATTCAATTACAAAGTACATTTGAAAACAATTACTGACTATATGAAGCTAAAAATATGCCATTAATCAGGTCATTTTTGACTACATCTCAAAAATGACTTAGGAATCTTCTTTTATTGGCTGAAATTTTTACTACACATTTTAAAATAATTCCTGCATCTGTCCCAATGGATAGAGACTCGAGGATAACTTCACACCACTTCTGTCCTAGAAGAAAATCCTGTTTGGGACAGGCAGCCTCTGACTCACGGTAACATGAGACAGGCTATATATGACCACGATTCTACCCCGACAGCTGATGTGACTCTCCCTCAGACCTGCTGTCTGCACCAAGGCTGCTCCAAGATATGAACTTGGCAAAATGTAGTCACACTGTAAATACCAGAGCACAGTGTGGATAAAATGGCAACACCTTAAAAAGATATGCTTGTCTCCTGGACTTGCGCATAGATGAGTTGTGTTTTTTTAAATAAAATTGTAATCACTCCACTATTTTTTATTGCAAGTCTGAAGGAACTAGCATGTGCTGAATTAACATCCGTATTCAAATTGCCTCACTGGAAGCCTTTGAGGCCTAACTACAGTGTCACCCTGGCTGAGGAGATTTATTTTCTAAATCTCCACACCATCCAGATTCATAAGGTTTAAAATAGGAAATAACTCTAGAGCATGAGTTTAACAAAATGATTCAGCTTGGCGACACTTGACGGGAACAAGAAATTTTGCTCCCCTTGGTGGGCAGCAGGTTGTACCCTGCTCCTCTTAATTTAGCCCCTAGCTAAAAGTTCCCGTCCACGGAAACAAAAACAGTTCAAAACACTGAAACCCAGATAATAAGAAACCGAACAGGCCAAATGTCATGTTCCTGAAGATTCCTGAGAAGTTTAGGTCTGATGATAGAATCAAACAGAGGATCTTGTCTCTCTGGTCTCTCTGCTTAGGATATGTTAGAACAAGGGGCAGAGAAAGGAAACTCCCGGGTCCTAGCCCCAGGCCCTCTCCTGTGGTGTGACCTCAAGCAAGTCACTCGATCTTCTGGAGCCTCTATTTCTTCATATGTAAAATGAAACCCAGAGCTTCCCCCCAGATATGTATAGACCACCTGCTCTGTGCCAGGCTCATTGAATAAGTCAAACATAGTCTATACGTGGAAGCCCATGAGCTGAGAATCTACAGAAAAAATCAACACAATATTAGTCAAAAGCACACAGATGCTTTAACAATACTATGGTAGCCGGGGTCAGTGGCTCAGCCTATAATCCCAGCACTTTGGGAGGCCAAGGCGAGTGGATTGCCTGAGCTCACAGGTTTGAGACCCGCCTGGGCAATTTGGTGAGACCTCATCTCTACAATACATCAAAAATTAGCTGGGCGTGGTAGCGCGCGCCTGTAGTTCTGGTTACTTGGAAGGCTGAGGCAGAAGGATTGCTGGAGCCCAGCAGGTTGAGGCTGCGGTGGCCAGGAGCGTACCACTGCACTCCAGTCTGGGCGACAGAGTGAGACTCAAACGCCAAAAACAAACAAACAAAAAACAGTACTATGGTGACAATAACTAATATTTATTGGAACTATGTGCCAGGACTCATTCTAAAGATCAACTCTTGTAATCCTTTAACAATAACTGTATAAGACTGGTACTATTAGTCCCATTTTGCACATGGAAAAACTGAGGTTTATTGAAGTTAACTAGATCAGGGTCACAGGAATAGAGGTGGTAGGTAGGATTGAAAAGACAGATCTGGGCCAGATATGGTGGCTCAGGTCTGTAATCCCAGCACTTTGGGGGGCTGAGGCGAGAGGACTGCCTGAGCCCGCAGGTTCGAGACCAGCCTGGGTAACACAGCGAGACCTCGTCTCTACAATAAGTTAAAAAATTAGCCGGGCGTGGTAGTGTGTGCCTGTGGTTCTGGCTACTTGGAGGGCTGAGGTGGAAGGATCACCAGAGCCTAGCAGGTCGACACTAGGGTGGCCGTGAGCATGCCACTGCATTCCTGCTTGGGTGACAGAGTGAAACTCCAACTCAAAAAAAAAAAAAAAAAAAGAAAGAAAGAAAAGAAAAGAAAAGACAGATCTGGCCAACTCTAAAACCCAGTCCTTTACCTTCTTTTATGCTGCACTGATTTCCTTCTTAACTGAACACAGCCCTGGGGACAGTCTTTAGAATCCATGTTTTTGCCCAAAGGACACTTTGCAGTCTCAGCGTAAATGGGACTTTATCCACTGGTCTACACTGGGGTATTAATATTTACTGAAGACCTCATCTTGTCTGGAACGCACAGCTCTTTGGGAGCCCTCTGAAGGCCACAGGGGAAGCAGGCAGCAGGTGGTGGAAATGGGAATGCTTCCACTGGCCCCCGCCCCTCCACTGCTGTCTGGACAACGGCATGAAATCCAGACTACTCTCCCTGCTCTGGATCAAGCCCAGTCAATCAATCAACCAACCGCAAATCAACTCCAAAGAATAAGGAAAACAGAAGGAAAACAGGCGAGCTGCACTTTCTGCGACCTTTAAACTGATTACAGCCCTGACTGCCTTCCAATCCTGAAGTAAAATGAAACTTTAGTTGTGCATGGATGACAGTCCGGTGCTGAGCCAGCCAAACAGTAATAGCTCAAGCCACTCCTTTCCAAGGGCCTCTAAGACCGCCAATTCCATCAGCTCCTGCTCTGCACCAGGCACCTTCTGTATGTTGATTCACCGAAACCTCACAACTCCATTCATTTGCTTATTTACTCAACCAGCATTTATTTGGTGTTTACTTTGTGTCAGGCACTGTGCTAGGAGATGAGCCAGGCAAACAAAGTCTTTGTTCTCACGGAGCTTACACTCTAGTGGGAAAGACACCTGCCAGGTAAATAACAGATGTACAATCAAGCATCAGCAGGACTTGTCTTGTTACCCACAGCTGAGGACACAGAGGCCTAGAGGACTCCACATTTTATTATTTATTCATTTATTTATTTATTTTGGGGGTCTCTCTCTGTCACCCAGACTGGAGTGCAGTGGCATGATCATGGCTCACCACAGCCTTAACCTTCTAGACTCAAGTAATCCTTCTGCCTCAGCCTCCTAAGTAGCTGAGACTACAGACACAAGCTACCATGCCTGACAAATTTTGTAATTGTTTGTAGAGATGAGGTCTCGCTATGTTGCCCAGGCTGGTCTCGAACTCCTGGGCTCAAACAATCCTCCCTCCTTGGCCTCAGTCACTGTGCCTGGCCTCCACATTTTAAAGGGAGCACAAAACAACTGGGAATCCTAAGGGTCTCCATTCTGGCCGAGCAGTAGAACTTGGAAAATTTAACATTAATGCTGATACCCAAGGCCCATCCCAAAGCAATTATGTCAGAATCACTGGAGGTGAGGCCCTGGAATTTGTTTTACTTATATTTTGAATTTACAGAAAAAGTCACAATAATTGTGCTAAGAACTCTGATTCACCAACTTGTTTGCAGTTGCTTCCTTATTTTCTCTCTGTGTGCAGCTACCTCTCAATGTGTATGTATATGTGTGCTAGATATTCTTTTCTCTGAATCACTTGAGGCTAAGCTGCATGGCCCCTCGACCCCTAACCTTCGGCGTGTATCTTAAGAATGAGGAGACAATCCCAGCACTTTGGGAGGCCAAGATGAATTACCTGAGACGAGGGGCACAAGACCAGCCTAGGCAACTTGACGAGACCTTGTCTCTACAATAAATCAAAAAATTAGCTGGGCATGGTGGCACATGCCTGAGTTCCAGCTACTTGAAAAGCTGAAGTGGAAGGATGGCTTGAGCCCAGCAGGTTGAGGCTGCGGTGGCTGTGAGTGTGCCACTGCGCTCCAGCCTTCCAGCCTGGGCAACGGAGTGGGACTGCAATTCAAAAAAAAGAATGAGGAGACGTCTTATCTAACCTGAAGGAAGACATTTAGTGAAATCAGGAAATTGAATAGTGTTCTTACTGTCTAATATAAAGCCCATATTCAAGATATGTTTACTGTCTCAATAATTTCCCATATAAAATTTTTTTCTACATCCAGGATCCTATCTAGGATCATGTGTCGCATTTCTCTTTGGTCTCCTTTAATCTTTGTCTTTTTAACATTGGCATTTTGGAATCCAAATCATTTATTTTGTAATATTCCTCCCATTCGGGCTTGTTGAGGTTTCCTTATGATTAAATTCAAATTATGCTTATTTATTTATTTATTTATTTATTTATTTTCAGAGACATGGGTCTTGCTCTTTCACCTAGGCTGAAGTGCAGTGGCATAATCATAGCTCACTGCATCCTCAAACTCCTAGGATCAAGTGATCCTCTCGCCTCAGCCTGAGTAACTGGGGTTGTAAGTATAAGCCACCATACCTGGCCTTCAAGTTATGCATGATCGACAGGAATAGTGCACAGGTGATGTTGTGTCCTCAGCACATCATGTCAGGAGGTACCATGACATCAGTTTGTCCCATTATTGGTGATATGAACTTTGAACACTTGGTTAAGGTGGGTCTGCCAGCCTTCTCTAAGGCAAAGTTACTATTTTGCCCTTTGTAGTTAATGACAACTTTTTGAAAATATTTTGGGACTCTAAATATCATGTTCCTCATCAAACTCACTCAGTGTTTTTAGCCTCTGTTGACAATTCTGGCCTAAATTGATTATTAGCTAACATTGCTACAAAATGGTGACTTTTAAATTTCATTATGCCTTCTAAATGTCTTGGCTGGCATTCTAACTAAGGTAAGGAAAACCTTTCTCTTCTCCCTCAAGTATTTCTTTCTGCCTTTTATTTCAGTCAGTGAGTTATAATTCATTACTGTCATTGTTAGTTTTGATGCTTAAATTGTTCCAAATTTGCCTAGTGGAACTCCACTCTGGAGCCTGTCCCCATCAGTTTTTTTTAATCCTTCTGTATCTTCTGTCCCAAGATGTTCTAGGTTTGTCTTGTACTTTCCTTGATCCAGTCCTGGAATCAGCCATTTCTGGAATGAATCCTAATTCCATTTAGAATTAGACACCAAGATCTTCCTATTTAGAAACCAAGATCAGGGCACTAGGAATGCTAATTGCGTCTTTGGTTCTCAGTCAATAGCATTGGTATTTTATTTTTATTTATCTATTTATTTTTTTGAGTTGGAGTCTCACTCTGTCGCTCAGGCTGGAGTGCAGTGGCACACTCATGGCCACCCCAGCGTCGACCTGCTGGGCTCCGGGGGTCCTTCCTCCTCAACTTTCAAGTAGCCGGAACTACAGGCGCGCGTACCATGTCCGGTTAATTTTTTAAATTTATTGTAGAGACGAGGTCTCGCCAGGTTGCCCGGGCTGACCTCGAACCTGCGGGCTCAGACAATCTACTCGTCTCGGCCTCCCAGAGTGCTGGGATTACAGGCTGAGCCACCAAGCACCACCCTAGCGCTGGTATTTTAAAAAGAGAATCACTGGTTTATGAAGAAGGAACCCAACCATCACCTAACGAGATAAGTATGGAAAGGAAAGAGAGAAAAGCAATAGTAAGAGTAGTAGCTCAATGCGGTATGTTTCAAACCACCATGAAATCGATTCATCAAGACATGTCCTTCAAGAAACAGAGGGTGGTGTCTCATTACCCATTTGGATATCTGCTCTTAGAGCAGATTTACAGATCATTCTCCTATGTGCCTGTTTGAGCAGGCCATTGTGAAGTGGAGAGACACGATGGAGCAGAGAAGGAGGGCAGTGGAGAAGTCTACGTGTCAGTCATTGATTTCCTGTGGGTCAGGTGGACTCTGGGAAGTAACTTAAACCAGGTGTCCCCAACTCGTGGGCTACTGACCTGTTAGGAACCAGGCCGCACAGTAGGAGGTGAATCGCAGGCAAGAAAGTGAAACTTCATCTGTGTTTTTTGTTTTTTTGAGTTGGAGTCTCACTCTGTCGCCCAGACTGGAGTGCAGTGGCTGCTCCCGGCCACTGCAGCCACGACCTGCTGGGCTCCGGCGATCCTTCCGCCTCAGCCTTCCAAGTAGCCGGAATTACAGGCATGTGCTACCACGCCCGGCTGATTTTTTGATTTATTGTAGAGATGAGGTCTCGCTGCCCAGGTGGGTCACGAACCCCGCGGGCTCAGGCAATCTCATCTGTGTTTACAATCGGTCCCCATTGCTCGCATTACCCCAGAGCTCCGCCTCCTGTCAGGTCAGCAGCAACATTATATTCTCTTAGGAGCGCGAACCCTATTGTGAACTGCGCATGTGAGGGATCTAGGTTGGGTGCTCCTTATGAGAATCAAATGCCTGATGATCTGAGGTGGAGGTGAGGCGGTGATGCTTGTGCTGGGGAGCAGCTGCAAATACAGATTAACATTAGCAGTGAGGTTTGACTGCACAGAGACCATAAGAATCAATTGCTTGCAGACTCATATCAAAATCCTATCAGTGAGAGGCAAGTGAGTTGAGGTACTTCAATTGAACAATTACATCTGGTGGCAGACTTTAAGTGAGAATCAAACACTTATTTTAGTCCATGTGTGCCCTGCCCATTCTTCTATATACCACTTCCATCCATGCCTTTTTTTAAAAAATGGCGAGTTGTAAAATTATTTCATTATATATATTATCATGTGATAATAGAAACAGAAATAGGGTGCGGTGGCTCATGCCTGTAATCCTAGCACTTTGAGAGGCGGAGGTGAGAGGATTGCCTGAGTCCAGGGGTTTGGGACCAGCAAGATGAGGTGAGACCTCATCTCTATAATAAATAAAAAAAAGATTAGCTGGGTGTAGTGACGTGTGCCTGTGGTTCCAGCTACTTGGAAAGCTGAAGCAGAAGGATCTTCTGAGCCCAGCAGGTTAAGGCTGCGGTGGCCATAAGTATGCCACTGCACTCCAGCCTGGGTGACAGAGTGAGACTCTGACTCAAAAAAAAAAAAAAAAAAAAGAAAGTACACAATAAATGTTATGCACATGAATCATCCAGAAGACATTCCTCCCCATCCCCCACCAATCTGTGAAAAAATTGTCTTCCATCAAACTGGTCCCTGATGCCAAAAAAGGTTGGGGACTGCTGATTCGAACTATCTTTCCAGTGCCCCACCCACAAGAACTGGCCACTGGGTAAAGAGACCCCGAGAGCAAAAAGCTTGCAGTGGACTAGCAAAGGTGGGGTCTCAGGTGGCTGTGGAAAAGCAAGAGTCAGAGTCAGAGCCCCAAGAGGGGTTCGGTTCTGCAACTTGTTGTCTCTTCTGAAGAAAAACTCATTAAAAATACTGAGTGAGAGAGCGAGCATGGGGATGCCTGCCTGCAAGCCGTGGATGGCCAAGCAGTCTTAGCCAGAGAAGCAGTGGCAGCAGACAAGAGATCACCACAGAAAGTGAAGAGAGGGATGCCCCTTGTAGCTCTCTTTTCCACCCAAACCCACTGGAGGAGAAAGAGACCCAGAAGAGGAAGGGGTGGAAGCATGGAAACCAAGACATTTTTCTCCTCTGCATCTGTACCATTAAAAAGGGCAGAGAGGAGTAGGTAAGCATTAACTGGATCTGAGACTGAGACCTTAAGCTAGACTTTATGAGATGAGAACATACTGAAAACACCTGGAGTCCACCCAATATACCATTATGGGACTGGAAAGAGAGATTTGAGAGAGAAGGATGGAATACAATTTCTGGGGAGAGGAAAAAAACACAACTTTTGTTTAAATTCCACCATCATGAGATTTCTCAATAACCTGTATCCTGGTCCTTTTCAGTAGGGTGGCTAGGGAAGACATCTCTGAGGAGGTGATGCCCTGTGTTTGGAGGATGAGAATGAGCAGCCACAGAGGAGCTGGGGAAGGATGATTTGGAAGAAAAGGAATAGAAAGTAGAGCCCCAAGGTGAGGAAGGCACTGGCATATTGCAAGAACAGAGAAGAGACTGGAGGGGCTGAAGGGAGGATGGGCACAGGATAAGATGGGGAGGTGAAAGGACCCAAAGCGCAATGGCCTGTGGTCTGCTGAGGTGTGTGCAACTGTTTTTTGTAGCTTCTCATAGTTGTCAAGTCTTATGTGCTTATTTAAAAGATTCCAGCAGTGCACCTTCTCCTCTGTAGTCCAAATTCCCAAAGGTAATGACCATTCATTTTTTTCCAGACTACTCAGCAACTCTGTGTTTCCATGCATATATTTTTATATGGATGAAAACTTATATTTATGCAATCTAATTTTTTCCACTTGAAAATATATCATGGATCTCCTTCTGCCTTGTTAGTTAAATGATGCTAAATTCAGCCCATGCAGCCATTAGACATCATGATGCCACTCTCTAGTTGTTAGTTGTTGTCCAGAATGACATTCAAAGTATGTTGAGTGAAAAGATAGATTATATAGCAGAATGCATACATAATCCCATTTTTCATAAAATATAAATGTGTATTTATTTACATCTTCTTATACTGGAAAAAGTGTAGAAAGATGAACACCAAAATATTAACCATGGTGGGATTTCTGGGTTCTCCTCCCTTTTTTAGCTATTATTTTTGTTAATTCCTACAGTGAATATGAGGAAACAACATTCAAAAATAAAAAACAACGAAAGCAAATAGGACAAAATGGTGACATTTGCACGTAACAGGTCATGGATGCTTGTTATGTTATTCTTCATACTTTGTGTGTGTTTTTAATTTATCTTTAAAAAGGCATATTAGAGTTCTCTCAAAAAACAGGATATTATATACTTATAATTTATATATGGGGTACCAAAAAAATGTATACACATTTGCTCAAAAGATGGCATTAATCAGATGAATGCTAGCATCACCATGCGACAGGCAGGGCAGTAGAACTGACCAGCACAACCATCTACCAAGTGTGAGTTGTTATCAGTATACATGGAGTACTACAACTTTGATATCATTTTTTCCTTTCTTAAAATGTGTTTACATTTTTTGGCACCCTCTGTATAAAGAGATTTAAGAAAACTTTTTTGTTGTTGTTGTTGGAGTCTCACTCTTGTTCCCCAGGCTGGAGTGCAGTGAAATGCTCACGGTCACTGCAGCCTCAACCTGCTGTGCTTAGGTGATCCTTCCGCCCCAGTCTTCCAAGTAGCTAGAACTACAGACACACGCCACCACACCCAGCTAGTTCTTGTGATTTATTGTAGAGATGAGGTCTCACCAAGTTGCCCAGGCTGGTTTCAAACCCCTGGGCTCAGGCAATCCTCTCACCTTGGCCTCCCAAAGTGCTGGAATTACAGGCTGAGCCACCACACCCAGCCAGGAATCTTAAATAGACATAGGAAGAGATATTTTAAGATACTGGTTCATGAAATTATGGAGACTGAGAAGTCCCATGAATTGCCACTTGCAAGCAAGAGACCCAGGAAAGTGGTGTAGTTCAAAGGCTAGAGAGCCAATGGCATAGACTCACATCCAGGTCTGAAGACCAGAGAACCAGGTGCACCAAGGGCAGAAGATCAGTGTCCCGACTCACACAGTCAGGCAGAGTTAATTCAACCTTCCTCCAACTTTTTGTTCTAGTCAGGCCTTCAGCAGATTGGATGAAGCATACTCACATTGGGGAGGCTCATGTGCTTTATTCAGCCCATTGATTCAAACTTAGTTTCTCTGGAAACACCTTCACAGACCTAGAAATGATGTTTAACAAGGCATCCAGACATCTCATGGCCCAGTCATGTTGAACATAAAATTAACCATCACAAAGGGGAAGAAGACAAGTATAAAATATCATGTAAGTTCAGACACACAATCAACAACTTACAAAAATAACTATGCATCATGTTGATAGACACCATGTTTCCAAAATAATGGGCTATTCTTGGTGTCTCGTAACTTAAAAAATAAAAACCTACAGACACAAGGTAACACTGAATTTGTTCTAGAGGAAGGGAAATGGCCATGTATATTATATCATATCACTTTTGCCATTCCAGAGCAGAATATTAATATGCAGCCTCTTCCCGCCACACAAATTGAGTCCCATGCAGACACAAGGACCTTATAAAATCTCAGAGGTTTCTTCTTGAGCCTGGAATAAGAATCAGGCTTTTCTTGAATAAATTAAGGACTGTGAATCAAGCAACTGACCTTTTTGTTCTTGCTTGGCCCAGAAAATTTTGACTCGCTGGCGAATGTGCTTGCCTTCGCGCAGTTTCTTTTGCCACTGACGCAATTCTTGAATCTCAGGATCACGGCGAGTCTGGAAAATTCCAGTTAAAGTTTTAGTACCTTTTCGGTATACTCCTAGACATTGGCTTATTAACCCTGAATGGAAAATCCTTTACAAATCAATTGGATGTACTTTTGATTTTCAAGGATGTATTTTTCTAAATGAATTATCTACACTCCTAAAGCTCACATCATATTTGAGCACAAATGAGGTTGTGTGACGATTTGCTCCACTAAGAGTAGGTTGCGAGCAAATAGGTCTGTCTGTCCAATAGATATGTAATGTCGCCACATGTGTAATTTTAAATTTCCTCATGGTGGCAGGGCGCGGTGACCCACCCTACAAGATAGCTCTTAGGTATATCATTGTGGTTTGATTTGCATTTCCCTAATTATAAATAACATTGAGCATCTTTTCATGTGTGTGTTGACCATCTGTGGATCTCCTTTGAAAAAAGTATCTGCTGGGCACGGTGGTTCATGCCTATAATCCCAGCACTTTGGGAGGCGGAGGCAAGAGGATTTTCTGAGCCCCTGGGTTCAAGACCAGCCTAGGCAACTTGGTGAGACCTCATCTCTACAATAAATAAAAAAAATTAGCCATGCATGGTGGCGCATGCCTGTATTTCCAGCTACTTGGAAGGCTGAGGCAGAAGGAATCCAAGCCCAGCAGGTCAAGGCTGCAGTGGTCGTGAGTGTGCCACCACACTCCAGTCCGGGCGATAGAGTGAGATTCCGGCTCAAAAAAAAGGAAAGAAAAAAATATCTATTCAAGTCCTTTGCCCTTTTAAAAATTGGGTTGTTTGTCATTTTGTTGTTGAGTTGTAAGAGTTCATTATATGTTCTGGGTATTATACGCTTTCAGACATATGATTTACAAGTATTTCCTCCTATTCTGTAAGGTTTTCTTTCAGTCTCTTGATAGTGTCCTTTAATGCACAAGGTTTTAAATTTTGATGAAATCAAATTTTCTTTAGTTGTTTGTGCTTTTGGTGTCATATCTAAGAAGCCATTGCCAAATCCAAGCTCATAGAGATTTACCCCTTTGTTTTCTTCTGTGTTATATAGTTTAGCTCTTAGATTTAGCTTTTTGATCCATTTTGAATTAATTTTTGTATATGATGTGAGGTAAGGCTCTAATTTCACTTTTTTGCATATGAATATCCAGTTGTCCCAGCACTATGTGTTGAAGAGACTATTCTTGGCCCCACTAAATGGTCTTGGCACCCTTGTCAAAAATCAGTTGACTAGAGCAGTATGGACTTATTTCAGGACTTCCAATTCTACTTCCACAATGGATGGTTGATTTTTGTTTTTGTTTTAAGTTAAAATGTATTGGCATTCAAATAAGGTATAGAAATTGTAAATAAAGCTAGGCCTACAGCTATTAAATTCTTACATATTTAATACAGCTTCTGATTTATCATATTAACATTCCAAAAATGTTAATCACAGCTGGATTGGAAGTATTTGAGAAATGTAGACATATTGTTTATGTATTACATTGTAAGTCTACTGGAGATCCAGAGATATTTGCCTTTGTGGAATTTGAGACAAAAGAATAACCAGCAAAAGCTACTGAGGTAGGTCCAGCTTTATAACTAAAACATGGAAGCATTCTCTCTTTTTTTTTTTTTTGAGTTGGAGTCTCACTCTGTTGTCCAGACTGGAGTGCAGTGGCATGCTTCCGGCCACTGCAGTCTTGACCTGCTGGACTCCAGCGATCCTTTTGCCTCAGCCTTCCAAGTAGCTGGAACTACAGGCATGCGCCACCATGCCCGACGAATTTTTTGATTTATTGTAGAGATGAGGTCTCGCCAAGTTGCCCAGGCAGGTCAGCTACTTGGAAGGCTGAGGCGGAAGGAATCCAAGCCCAACAGGTCAAGGCTGTGGTGTCCGTGAGCATGCCACTGCACTCCAGTCTAGGCAATCAGGATCTAAGCATACAAGAATCTTTGTATTTCTGTACTGTGACAACTGATAACCTTAATGAGAATAAACTCAAAAGACCTTCGAACCCAGGAGGATTGCTTGAGCCCAGGAGTTCAAGACCAGCCTGGGCAACAGGACAGTCCACTCACCTCGGCCTCCCAAGGCGTGGGATTACAGGCTGAGCCACTGAGCCCGGCCCTCTTTTTTAATTTCAAAGCATATACGTAGCCGGGCTCGGTGGCTCAGCCTGTAGT
>NW_007039977.1:274483-307213 GCF_000164805.1 Carlito syrichta | reverse complement strand
CAGCGAGACCTCATCTCTACAATAAATCAAAAAATCAGCCGAGCATGGTAGTGCATGCCTGTAATTCCGGCTACTCGAAAGGCTGAGGAGAGAGGATCGCTGGAGCCCTGCAGGTCGAGGCTGCGGTGGCTGGGAGCGGCCACTGCACTCCGGTCTGGGCGACCGAGTGAGACTCCAACTCAAAAAAAAAAAAGAAAAGCAAAAGCACATACATTAAACTTCACTGGTGAGGAACCCAGTCATAACAAACTTCCCATCATGGGCAGCCTTTAATGTTTTATCTTCCAGATCCTATTCTCGTATAGAAGAGTCCTCCAATGAGTTTTTATAAGCATGAATCTTGGGGTTCATGGTTATAAATATTAATGTTGGGGTCATCTCAGTCCCTTCCCTCCCAGAAAACTCCTAGTTCTTTGTACCAGTTAATCTAATCAACCTCAGAGCTCTACTCAGCAAGAGGAATTTGGAAAGATGGCTTTATCAAATTCAAGAAAAATAAAGTCCTTCCTACTACTTCTGTCTTAGAAAACCACTCATGGATGGATGGGAGCAGTGGTTCATGCCTGTAATCCCAACACTTTGGGAGGCTGAAGCAGGAAGATTGCTTGAGCCCAGGAGTTCAACACCAGCGTGGGCAACAGGGCAAGGCCTCATTTTGATTAAAAATCAAAAAATTAGGCAGGCATGGTGGTGTGTGCCTGTAGTTCCGGTTACTCGGGAGGCTGAGGTGGGAGGCTGAGGCACCTGAACCCAGGAGGTTAAGGCTACAATGAACTGTAATCGTACCACAGCCTGGACAATAGAGTGAGACTCCAACTCAGAAAAAAAAACACTACTTGTGATTTTTCCCTCAAAATAAATAAGACTGGTTTTCTCCAGCTAAACTTACAAATGTGAGATTCTCTTACTTAACAAAAAGAAAATATGTTATTTATCTATAAATATACATAAAACATTATATATATGTGCAAAGTACCATGCCATGCAAATTTCAGAGAGCAAAAACAGCCCTATATTAATGTCAGAATATAAGATAGGCTCCAAATCTTTTAATTAAAAACCAGTGTTCTACAGTGTTTCCTAAAGTTGTATTTTCATAAGGATCAGGCATCTTAGTCATCTCTGTTCTGTGGTGGAAGGATTATCATATCTCACCAGCCATGACTTTAGCTGTGATCTGAGCAAACCCAAACCCTCCTAGAAGCAGGGGCAGGGGGCAAAAAAGGGATTCTCCACAACTTTCCCACAAGTTCTTGTTTATCAGGATCTAAGCACACAAGAATCTTCATATTTCTGTACTGTGACAACTGATAACCTTAATGAGAATAAACTCAAAAGATCTTCTGAATCATTAAAGTCAATATTAGTTGTAATCAACAACTTGACAATGTTTTATCATAGTCAAATTCTTTCTTTACAAGGTGTTTATTCTTAGTGTTTGGAAGGACATACAAGAAAAATGAGTTTATCTGGGGAGGAAGTAGAATTGGTGGGCTATTACCTTTTACTTCATATTTTCCTAGATTGGATTGTTTGCAATGAGCATATGTTGTTTTAGAAATAATACAAGTGTTTAAATTTTAAGTAACAGGGTTCTGAGAGGCAAATAAGAGTTCTTTAGTTTAAAAATAATTAATGAATTTTTCCTACAATAATTTCACTCTCAATTACCTAAATATTCAACAAACAGAAACATCCATTTCCCCAGCATTTTGAAAGCCTGCAATTTTTCACAGGGTTCTGCTGACCAGTTTTGTGTGATCTTCCTCTATTTGGCCAGAGACCTTTTTATCTTTTCCTTAATTTCCCTCATTTTGAACTGAGGACTGCTATTTACCCATGTAGAATACCATGTAGCCTTGTTAGTTAACCTCTCATTACCAGGAAAGCCTGGATCTCTAGAGAAGGCTTTTGTGAGTCCCAGGGAAAGCACGCACCCATTGAACTGGGCTAATCCTAGTCATTATTATCATGATTAGGGAATCATTTCAATGGCAGTGGTTGTGCTATTCAGCAAATACCATGGAGTGCAGTGTAAGTGTTTAGCACACAAACAATTTCACTGCAAAACAAAGGTTCCCTTACCAGGCAGTGGCTTTCTACTTTTACTTTTAAAAATTACTGCATGGAGTCCATTTGCTCTTCCAAGATAGACACATAAATAGAGTACACATTATTTTGTAGTTGGCTTTGGAGTAAAACAAAAACAAAACAAAATAACTCCTTTATGTGGATGTCTTTTTTTTTTTTAGCCTGTAAAATTATCAGAGTCTCCTAACTATATATTACTCTGATGAAAACTATTACAGGGTATTATACTGATTTAGAAAGTCAACTCTGAGCCGGGCTCAGTGGCTCAGCCTGTAATCCCAGCACTTTGGGAGGCTGAGGTAAGTGGATTGCCTGAGCCCACGGGTTCGAGACCCGCCTGGGCAACTTGGTGAGACCTCATCTCTACAATAAAATAAAAAATTAGCTGGGCGTGGTAGTGCGTGCCTGTAGTTCCAGCTACTTGGAAGGCTGAAGCGGAAGCATCGCCGGAACCCAGCAGGTCGAGGCTGCGGTGGCCGGGAGCAGCCACTGCACTCCAGTCTGGGTGACAGAGTGAGACTCCAACTCAAAAAAAAAAAAAAAAAGCCAACTCTGGATCAGGTAGCCTGAGGCTGAATGTTAGCTCTGCAAATTACAAGCTGAGAAATCTTGAGCAGGTTACTTCAACTCTCTGAGCCTTAATTTCCTCATCTGTAAAGTGGGGGTAATAAAAATATTTTCTTCATTGGGTTGGTGTGAAAGCAAGCTGAGAGGATGCATGTAAAGTGTAAAAAAGTACCTGATATATATTTATGTTCTCACTGTTAGCAATTTCTTAAATCAATTACTAAGCTAATGAGAATAATCTGGATTCAGTTCTGAAGTTGACTCCTATGATTGCTGTTAGTCCATGGAGCCAAGTGGCTGAGAAGCCAATAATTCCTAAAACTGGAAGCAAGACCGCCCAAGGGTTTACAGAGTACTTAATACATAAGTGATTTTATGATATTATAACTTTAGACGTTAGCCAGCTGGTCAGGAGAGAGTATTGGGCTGGGAGGTGGTGGCTGCAGGCCGGGAAGAAGAGAGAGGCTGTTGCCTGGGATTCTGAAAGCACCCTTCATGGACCTTTCTGGCTTCCTCTTAGCTCAGTTGTTTTCCCTGATTCTTGGCAAAACAGACAAAATCCTAGCAACAGCTACCCTCTCTAGAAGATTCCCTGGAGTTTTTCTAATTGCTCTAGAGGAAGGTCCTTGATATATTACAGTTGCTGGAAAGAAGCTGGAGAAGAAATATAACAGTCAGCTCCTTCAGAAACACTCTCAAGAGTGGAATCCCCAACTATGTGGATGCCTTGTAGAAGGTTCTTACTACATCTTAGCCATTACCTGACATACTAATGATGTTACTGTAGGATTTTATACTCAAGAAAAGCAGATTTTTTTTTTTTTTAATTTTTTTTTTTAGTTGGAGTTTCACTCGGTTGCCCAGACTGGAGTGCAGTGGCCGCTTCCGGCCACCGCAGCCTCGACCTGCTGGGCTCCAGCGATCCTTCCGCCTCAGCCTTCCGAGTAGCCGGAATTACAGGCGCGTGCTACCACGCCCGGCTGATTTTTTTATTTATTGTAGAGATGAGGTCTTGCCTGACCAGGCGAGTCTCGAACCCGCGGGCTCAGGCAATCCATTCACCTCAGCCTCCCAAAGGCGCGGGATTACAGGCTGAGCCACCGAGCCCGACTGAAAAGCAGATTTTAACATAAAGGAAATACATGTTTGCAAAATTTCTTTCTATAATCTAATAAAATATTCAGAGTTCATAACTTTATCACGAATTCAATTTTCTCTCTGTAAGAAAGCATTGTAATTCTTTCTCAAATCTTTGACAAAACAAAATACAAGTTGGTTTTCCAGTCTGGTGGAAATTAATATTCCTTATTGTCTTAGGGCTCTAGTTTTCTAAAACTATAGATATCACCTATTCCCTAGTATTGTGGAGGTGTTACAGTCTGTGTCGTCTGTGGTATGACAGTATTTGGAATTTTTAGGCAGGTTTAGAAGTGTTTTCTAAGGCAGCATTTTTAGACAGCGGGTAGTGGTACATTAATGAGCAGTATATTCAATTAGGTGGGTTGTAAATAGCATTAAAAAATAATAAAATGCTGGGCTCGGTGGCTCAGCCTGTAATCCCGCGACCGAGTGAGACTCCAACTCAAAAAAATAAAAAATAAATAATAATAATAATAATAAAATAGCCTTTGGGAGGCTGAGGTGAATGGATTGCCTGAGCCTGCAGGTTCGAGACCCGCCTGGGCAACTTGGCGAGACCTCATCTCTACAATAAATAAAAAAATTAGCCATGCATGGTAGCGTGCGCCCGTAGTTCCAGCTACTTGGAAGGCTGAGGCGGAAGGATTGCTGGAGGCCAGTAGGTTAAGGCTGCAGTGGCCTGGAGCATACCACTGCACTCCAGTCTGGGCGACAGAGTGAGACTCCAACTCAAAAAAAATAATAATAATAAAAATAAAATGGAAAATGACAGCCATTCCTTTATCATTAAAGCCCCTCTTTATTCCTGATTTTTTTTTTTTTTGCCTTAAAGTCTATTTATCAGATATTGACATTGCTAGATTACCTCTCTTTTCATTAGTATCTGTGTTGTTTTCCATCTCATTATTTTCAACCATTCTGGGTCATTTTGTATTGCCTACACCTTAAGTATAGAGGCAGATTTCTTTGTTAATCCAAAATGAAAATCAGAGAAGATTTTATTCTATTTACATTTTTTGCAATTAGTGACACATTTGTATTTATGTCTCTTGCTTTTTATTTATCATGTGTTTGTGTCTTTTTTCTTTTCTGCTTTCTATTACATGGAATTTTATGTATTTTATGTAATAGAATGTTAGTTCACATTCTATTTTCTTTCTTTAATAGGCCTTGAACAGTGTAATAAACTCAGGGTAAAAAAACTAATCTGTCTAGCTTACTCCCAAATAATACAAGGGCTTTAGAATGCTTTAGCTTCAATCTTCCTACTCTCAATTTTCATATTATTGTTATCTAGTAATTTAGTTTCCCTTGATGTATCTCCCATTGGTTAATAACTATTTAGATCTATGAGCTTCCTTATTCACCACTGTTTTTTGCATCCTGCTCCTTCCTAATGGGTTCAGTTTCCTGCTAGTTGAAGCATGTCATTTAGTGGTTCTTTCCGTGAGAGATGTGTTTTTAAGAGTATTTGTTTGTAGCCCTTGATCTTGAATAATAATTTAGTAGGCCTATAATTCTAGGCTGAATGTTACTTTCCTTCAGGATTAGAAGACATTACACATCACTGTTTTCTGGCATATGCTGCTACTGATTAGAAGTCTGTAAGCAGTCTCATTGTTTTTCCTGTGTAGGTAAGCTTTCCTTAAAGGTAGCTTTAAAGTTTTCTTTGCTTTCGGCATTCCATAGTTTCATCATGAAATATTTTGATAATGGTTTTGTCCTTATTTATCTGCTTCAGGATTTTTTTTTTTGAGTTGGAGTTTCACTTTGTCACCCAGGCTGGAGGGCAGTGGCACACTTATGGTCACTGCAGCTTCAACCTGCTTGGTTCAGGTGATCCTTCTGCTTCAGCCTTCTAAGTAGCTGGAACCACAGGTGCACACCACCCGCCCAGTTAACTTTTTATTTACTGTAGAGCCGATGACTGGTCTTGAACCCCTGAGCTCAGGCAATCCTCTTGCCTTCGCCTCCCAAAGTGCTGGGATTATAGGAATGAGCCACAGTGCCCAGTGAGGATTCATGTTCTTTAACTTTGGAATCTTCTCACTTAGTATCTCTGACTATTGCTTCTCATTCATTCATTCTGTTATCGCCTTCTGAAATTATTGTTAGACTTATGTTGTATCTTCTCATTTTGTATTTAACTGCTTTTCCACATTTCCCATCTCTATCTCTTTGCTGCATTTTATCGCCCAGATCTGTCTTCCAGTTCACTAATTACTCCTTTACTTGTGTCTATCTGCTATTTAACTCATATTCAACATATGGTCCAGGGATCAGGAGTATCAGCATCACCTGGAAACTGGTTAAAAATACAAATTTGGGCAATCCCTTTGGGTTCCCTCCCACTGTGGGAGCTTTTCTATCCTCTCAATAAATCCTGCTTTCTAAATAAAATAAAATAAAAATTCATGGGCTCCATGACCCAATAAATCAGAATTTAACAGCAAGTGGGGCCCAGAAATGTATCTTTTAAATAAATTCTCAGTCAGACATGGTGGTTCAGGGCTGTAATCCCAACTTTGTGGGAGGTGGAGGAGAGAGGTTTGCCAGAGCCCAGGGGTTTGAGACCAGCCTGCGCAACATGGTAAAACCTAGTCTCTACAATAAATAAAAATTTGCTGGATGTGGTGGCACACGCCTGTAGTTCCAACTACTTGGAAGGCTGAAGCAGAAGGATCGCCTGAGCCCAGCAGGTTGAGGGTGTGGTGGTTGTGAGTGTGCCACTGCACTCCAGCCTGGGTGACAGAGTGAGACTCTGACTCAAAAAAAAAAAGAAAAGAAAAGAAAAAAAAACCTCTCCCAGTTATTCTGATGCTCGTTGAAGTTTGAGAAGCACTATTTTTAGTTATTCACTCAGTAGTCTTCATTTCTAGAGTGGCACTTAGTTTTTTGCTTTTTTTAATTTGAATTTTTCCCCTTTTCTTAGTACTGCTTTGTTCTTTCAGCAAGGTGTATGTGTGTGTGTGTGTGTGTGTGTGTGTATATATTTCTTTTTTCCTAGTAAATTCCTATAATTATCTTAAACATACTTATTTCAGAGTCTGAAATTGCCACTCAGGGAGGTCTGAATTTTCCAATTGACTGACTCTTTCCTTCCTTGATGGTTTATTTTTTATTATGAGCTCATAACTATTAGTTCCAATTCCAAGTCTACCTGGGTCTGAAGTCATATCTCTTATCCAGAGGTCAATCAACTTTTTTTTGGTAAAGGATCAGAAAGTAGATATTTTTAGCTTTGTGGGATATACAGTCTCTGTCATAACAACTCAACACTGCCATTACAGCACAAAAGAAGCTATGGATAACAGATTTAAAAATGGGCATGTATGTCCCAATAAAACTTTATTTATAAAAATGAGCAGTGGGGCTGGGCATGGTAGCTCAGGCCTACAATCCCAGCACTTTGGGAGTCCAAGATGAGAGGATTGCCTGAGCCCACGGGTTTGAGACCAGCCTGGGCAACTTGGTGAGACCTCATCTCTACAATAAATAAAAAAATTAGCTGGGTCTGGTGGCACACACCTGCAGTCCCAGCTTGGAAGGCTGAGATGGAAGGATCACCTGAGTCCAGCGAATCAAGGCTGCAGTGGTCGTGAGTGTGCCACTGCACTCCAGCCTGGGCAACAGGAGTGAGACTTTGACTCAAAAAAAAAAGGGGAGTGGGCCAGATTTGGTCCTCAGGCTATAATTTGCCAACCTCTGCTCTTATCACTGAGCATAAGAACTGTAGTCCTTAGCTTCCTTTACTCTTCCATCTCTGTATTACATACATATTATTAATTTAAGACTATTTTCTAAACTGACCTGATGACATCGAGATCACTTAAGACACTTGTTAAAAACAGAATCCCAGCCGGGCTCGGTGGCTCAGCCTGTAATCCCGCGCCTTTGGGAGGCTGAGGTGAGTGGATTGCCTGAGCCCGCGGGTTCGAGACCCGCCTGGGCAGCGAGACCTCATCTCTACAGTAAATCAAAAAATCAGCTGGGCGTGGTAGCGCATGCCTGTAATTCCGGCTACTCGGAAGGCTGAGGCAGAAGGATCGCCGGAGCCCAGCAGGTCAAGGCTGTGGCGGTCGGGAGCAGCCACTGCACTCCAGTCTGGGCGACAGAGTGAGACTCCAACTCAAAAAAAAAACAGAATCCCAGGCCCTCTCCCTGTAGATACAGACTCAGGACACACGAGGTGGCTTCAGTGCATTCAGCAAGAAGCCCAGGTGATTCTTAGGATCTGAAAAATCAGGGGACCACTGCTCTGATGAAGAGAATACTAAAAATGAAGTTAACGTTACAAGACTTATGACCCTAACATCTGTAAAGTTTTTTTTTTCTTTCAGTTCTTACTCACATGAATGCCATGTTGATTATTGCAAATCCTTAAAAGCTGAGTCAAGAAAGGCTGCTCAGGCTATTAGTGTGGGGTCAGGAAGGCACAATCTCTGTGGCGCACCAAGAGCAGCTGCTTCTTGGTGGGGTAGTCTGTGCAGTGCCGGATCTAAAAAGGTCTGCTCCCGGGAAGCCACACCTATTTTTTTATTAAAATTCCTTTAATAATTAGGCCAGATCACAGTACATAACAGAAAAAACAGAATTTTCCCAAACAGTTCAGTGATGATAGTTCAGATAAAGTTCATCCAATTGTTTCCTGGTACTTGTTTACCCAGATAATCAAGAGATGAATAAGTTGCGAGAGCATTTAAGGTATTTGAGGAACTTTCCAACGATTTATGAAGTTAAATTACAGAAAAGTTTGCTACGTCAAAGACCATATTTTTGAACAATGCTTTGATCTTTCTTACCACTAATACTCAGAGCTGACATTTATGTAGTGTTTCCACTAATAATAGTGCCTCCACTATTGTAGGAGTTTTGTTTTGTTTATTTATTTATTTAGTCAGGCCTCACTCTGTCACCCAGGCTGGAGTCCAGTGGCATAATCATGGCTCACCTCAGCCTTGACTACCTAGGCTCAGGTAGTCCTTCTGCATCAGCCTCCCTAGTAGCTGAGACTACAGGAGCACACCACCATGCCTGGCTTTTTTTTTTTTTTTGGTAGAGATGTTATGTTGCTCAGGCTTGTCTCAAACTCCTGGGCTCAAGCAATCCTCCTGCTTCAGCCTCCCAAAGTGCTGGGATTATAGGCATCAGCCGCCATGCTCAGTTGTAAGAGTTTTATACATATTAACTCTTAATCCTCGGGACAACCTTATAAAGTAGGCACGATTGCCATTCCCATTTTCGATGAGGAAATGGAGTCACAAAGGGGTGAAATAACTTGCCTAAACTTGTACATACTGTAACCAGAAACTGAACCCAAGTAGTCTAGTTCTAAAGTAGCAATTCTCAACTCTGGCTACACATTGGAGTCACTTGGGGGAGCTTTAAAGAGAAAATACTCATGCCTGAGTCTTTCCACCATAGCTTCTGATTTAACTGGTGGTTTCAAGGCTGTTACAGCTGCCCAGGTACTTCTAATGGGTAGTCAAGATTGACAGTCACTGCTCCAAAGTGTGGACACTTAACTCACTCCTCTGCCAGTGGCTCTCAAAGTGTGGTCTGGTCCCCAGACTAGCAGCATCAGTACCACCTGAGAATTTGTTTGAAATGCAGGTTCTCAGGTCCCATCCTAGTCCTACAGACTCAGGTTTGGGGTAGGGCCTAGCAATCTGTGTGTTAACCGGCCTTCCAGATAATGATGATGTGGGCTCAAATTTGGGAACCACTGTACTATGCCCCAGGTGAATCGCATCTCCCTAGGCCCCTGCCCCCTTGAAAACTTTGTCATTCTTCTCATTAAATAGGGGAGTCTATCACCTCTCTCTTGAGTCTAGGTGAGTGAGGCTCATGGCTTGCTATGACCAAGAAGGTAACTGCAGTGCCATACTATGCAAGTTCCAGAAGGTTTAGAGAAGGCTTGAAGTTTTCATTTCTGTGCCCTGGATTGTTACTACCACAATGTAAAGAAACCAGGCTGGCCTACTGAAGGATGACAGGCCACACGGAGGAGAACCAAGTGCTCCAGCCCACAGCCAGCACCACTGCCAGACTGGTGAGTGTGACCTGCTAGGACACTCTAGCCCAACCTGGACCCCAGCTGAACACAGCCACATGAGGGAGTCAGGTGAGACCAGCAGAGGAACCACCTAGCTAAGTCACAAAATTGTGAAAATAACTGCTCTGATTTTAAGTACTAAGTATTAGGGTGGGTTGCTATTCAGCAGAAGGGATAAATTGCAGCTGTGCAATCTAACCATAAACTTGGCCTTGGAGGGAAATTGGTTAGCCCTTTAAAGAAAAAGACCCTAGGAAAGTTGGGGAACAAGCTAGTACTAGTGCCAGGCAGGGTACAAGGTACCCACCTAACAGGCAGGCTTCATAGGCATTGCCCTGTACAGTTGGACAGGGCTCACACTTAGAAGAGTCTCCCACTCATTCATGCTCTGCCATCACCATCTAGAAATTACTCATAGCTTTGAACAAGGGGCCCCACATTTTCATTTTCCTCTCATTCATGCTGCACAGCCAACCTAGGAACTATAATTCATCATTATTATCATCAACCACATTTTATTATTTATTTATTTAGTAAAGTTTTCAAACAAAATTTATGGGAGAAAAGAAAGAGTGACATGCCAGAGCTGGCATGGGTGAAAGAAGCCACCATCAACCACATTTTATAGGTAATAAAATGAGGCTCAGAGAGGTTAAATACTAAGACAAGGTCACATATCAAGGGCGGTAGGATGACACTCAGGCATCTCAAATCCCTGAACCCCAGTGCCAACTCACTGCAGTGAGCCCTCCGTGAAACAGCAAGGGACACCTGGAGTTTGGTGTATCCCATACTTGGGGTACACTGGAGTACATCTTGCTGGCAGCCTGGCAAGTTGGCAAAGCATTTTCTGGGCAAATTAAGGAAACTGCACTTGCTGCTTCAGAGTACATTTTGTCAACTACAGGAGTAGGCAGGGGGAAGGGAAAGAGCTTGGCCTGGGAAATTAGGCCCAAAGCAGCCCAAACCCACTATTTATAGTGCTGTGGCCTATTTTGGCCTGTTGGGTGGCCCTGAAAATTGCCCTGAGAACTGGGCCTGGAAACTGGCCATGGAAACTAGGCGCCTTCATTCTGGGGGATGGCTGGAATCATGCTGGGCATGGATGAAAGTTTTTTTTTATAAGTTCAAGGAAGTTTTTTAAAAAACAGGATTTTCTGTGACAGGGATTTTTTCTTTTTAAATTAAGTAACACAATGAGAAAATGATAAGCAATCTATGCTTAGGGAAGCAAATGCATGGATCAGAATCAGTCAGTAAAGAGCTAACAGTTGTAAGGTCTTGACCATGTGCCAGGCTCTGTGCTAAGCCCTGATGTGCACCATTTCATTTATGCCTTCACATACAACCCTGTGAGGGTAGCATTATTATTATTTTATGAGTCAGAGTCTTACCCGGTTACCCAGGCTGTAGTCCAGTGGCGCTCAAGGCCACCACAGCCTTGACCTGCTGGAATCAGGCGATCCTTCTGCTTCACCCTTGCAAGTAGCTGGGACTTCAGATGTGCGCCACCACACCCAGATAATTTTTTAAAAATTTATTGTAGAAACAAGGTCTTGCCATATAGCCCAGGCTGGTCTTGAACCTGTGGACTTAGGCAATCCTCTTGCCTCTGCCTCCCAAAGTGCTGAGATTACAGGAGTGAGTCACCACATCTGGCCTAGGGCAGCACTATTATTACCCCACTTTACAGGAAAGGAAACTAAAGCTTAGGAAAATTGATTTACTGAAGGTCACAGGGTTTGTAAACCAGGATAAAAACATCATGGTACCCCATTTACCCAGGCTGCCAACTGCTTCTCAAACTTTAGCATGCAAAGACTCTCCTGGGGATCCTGTAAGATGCAGACGTTGAGTCAGGAAATCTGGGGTGGGGCCTGAGATTCTGCATTTCCAATCAGTTGCCAGATGATGATGATACCACTTGGCCATGGCCCGCAATTTGAGTAGCAAGAATGTAGATATTACAAGTTTTCCTGCTTCTACTTTATCTTCATACGATCTGCTCTCTCTACAGCAGCCTGAGCAGTACTGTTTTCCATGGCTACATAAAAAATAACATCCCAGACTTGGAGGCCTAAAACTACAACACAATTTCTGAGGGTTAGAAACAAAGGGGCATTTTAGCTGGGTGGTTCTGGCTCAGGGTCTCTCATGAGATTGCAGGTAAAATGTCGTCTGGGCCTGCAGTCATCCGAAGGCCTGACCAGGCTGTAGGATCCACTTCCAAGACGGCTGGAGTGCAGTGAAACTCAAGGCCACCACAGCCTTGACCTGCTAGGCTCAGGTGATCCTTCAGCTTCAGCCTTGCAAGTGACTGGAATTACAGACGTGCCTACCACACCCAGGTAATTTTTTGATTTATTGTAGAGATGAGATCTTGCCTTGTTGCCCAGGCTGGAGGCCTCAGTTTCTTGTCATGTAAGTGTCTGTATAGGGCTGCTCAAATCATAGCAGCTAGTTTCCCAGAGTAGTGAATGATCTGGGAGAGGAGAGAGGGAAGAAGAGAAAGGGGAGAGGGGAAAGGGAAAAGGGAGAAGGAGAGGAAGAAGAAGGGACATGTAAGACTGCAGTATCTTTAATAACCTAATTTTGTAAATGGCACACCATTATTTCTGCTGTATTCTTATAAACCCTGGTACACTGTGGGCAGAGACTCCACAGGAGTGGAAACTCCAGGGGTGGGGGCTATAGGGAGTTACTGTGGATTTTGGTTACCACAGTTTCCTGATGAAAAGTCAGATCATGTCACTCTTCTGCCCATCATTTTTTTTTTTTGAGTTGGCATCTCATTTCTTTACCCAGGCTGGAATGCAGTGACACACATGCTCACAGTCATGCCAGCATCGACCTGCTGGGCTCCAGCGATCCTTTTGCCCTAGCCTTCTGAGTAGCCGGAACTACAGACACGAGCTACCACACTCGGCTCTTCTTTATGTTATTGTAGACACGAGGTTTTGCCAAGTTGCCTGGGCTGGTCTCGAACCTGCAGGCTCAGGCAATCTACTCGCCTTGGCCTCCCAAAGTGCTGGGATTACAGGCTGAGCCACTGAGCCCAGCCCACTTTTCTTTTTCTTTTTTTGAGTTGGAGTTTCACTCTGTTGCCCAGGCTGGAGTGCAGTGGCACATTCACGGCCACCATAGCCTTGACCTGCTGGGCTCCAGTGATCCTTCTGCCGCAGCCTTCCAAGAAGCTGGAACTACAGGTGTGTGCTACCATGCCAGGATTATTTTTTGATTTATTGTAGAGATGAGGTCTCGCCAAGTTGTCCGGGCTGGTCTCGAACCCCTGAGCTCAGGCAATTCTCTCGCTACAGCCTCCCAAAGTGCTGGGATTACAGGCTTGAGCCACTGCGCCTGGCCATCACTTTTCAATAAAGTCAGAATAAAATCCAAAGTTCTAGCACCCAGATGAAAGTTCACATTTGGTCCTACAGGATCTGTTATCTGACAACTTTTGCATCTCCTCTCCCACTCACCCCTAGCTCACTTTAATCAACCACGCTGTCCCTCCTGCTGGTTCTTAGATACATCTCGCATCCTCATTAGGCATTTGCAAGTTTTTCCTTCTGCCGGAATGAACTTCATTCAGGTCTCTGCTCATTTAACACCTTCTCAGAGAGGGCTTCCTTGACCAAATTCACCATCTAAAATAGCAGTCTTTGTTAGTCTCTGGTCATTTAGTAAGCTTTATGTTGTTTCATCATATTATTTGCAGTAGAAAATTGTTCAGTAAGGAGTTTACTTCCCCGTCCCATTGACGTTGGACTTGGCCATCTGACTTGCTTTGGCCAATGGGACATGAGTGGAGGCGCATGTGCCAAGTCCCAGCCTAGGCTTCATGACATAGTATGTGTTTGTGCTCAACCCTCTGAGAGCTTTCAATCTCTACCATGAAAAGAACATGCCCTTGGCAGCCTGCTGATCTCAGAAGAATGGAGATCCTGGAACAAAACCGAACAGAGCGCGACCAGCCTGGAGTCAAGTGCAGCAGAGCCCAGCGAGAGCAGTTGAAATGTGTCTGGTCTGCAGATCCGTGAGTGAGATGTAAATGAATGCTGCAAGCTGCTAAGTTTGGGGGAGGTTTGTTAAGCGGCATTATTGTAACAACAGCTGACAAGATCCTTGACATTATGTTGCCTATTTATTTACTTGTATCTGCATATGGTCTACTGCAAGAGTGCAAGCTCCACGAGGGCAGGGACTCTGTCTTCGTCCCTGCAGTATGCCCAACGTCTCAAACAAAACCTGCCTGCCACTTGTAGGCTCTCAATAAATACCAGTAAACGAGCATTAGTGAATGAAGTTATCTAATTGTAGTGCCTGCTTGCTTAACTATCATGCATATTGCTGTCAAATTAGCCCCCCAAACTACATAGTAGTCAAAAATACCTGTCTTTAGCAGGAGTTCTAGGCAGCATACCATTTACCAGAAACATGTGACTCATGCACTAAGCTGGTTGCCATTGTCTCTGTGCCAGATGCCATCTCTTTTCACCTGGGCCACATCCGAAGTCAGCTAGATACACAACCAACCCCTGCCTGAGAACAAAAGTGCTGCTTTCAAAGGTACTGGCTCACCTGGATGGATGGCTGTGACCGTAGGAAGGTCAGAGAGATGGCTAATGGTATAGACAAAGGGAGGAAATGCACCCCCACACACACACAGCTGTGAGGGGAGATGCCTCTCTTTGGAAGGGAGGCAGAGGAAGCTAGCAAAAGCAGACCTACAATATGGGGAAGCCGGATGCTCAAGAAAATGCAGAAGAAAAAAGAAACTGGACCTTAAATAACTGATTGTTGGGACTTAGGAGGAAATAAAAATTGAGACCAACTGCTAGAGATGTCTTCAGTCCTGCCATCCCAGGGCTTGGGTGGGGAGTGTTTTGAAGGAGAAATGTCTGGCTAAATTCCAATCCATCAGCTACATTGGTAGTGTGCTTTTCCTTAAATACAAATGCTCAGTAAAGATCTACGTGAGTTGGTGCTGAAAACTACCCTTGATGCTAATGGAAGGTAAGTTGAAAGACGGCTATATAGTGTGAGGTCATAGTTATAAAAGGATACACAATGTAATAAACATACATAAATGTTCATAAATAGGAAAACCAGAAAAGACACACCTGTTAACAGTTGTTTTGAAAAGAGGTACCTATAGAAACCTAGAACAGGCTGGGCGCGGTAGCTCACGCCTATAATCCCAGCACTTTGGGAGGCCCAGATGAGAGGATTGACTGAGCCCACAGGTTTGAGACCAGTCTGTGCAACCTGGTGAGACCTCATCTCTACAATAAATCAAAAACTTAGCAGGGCATGGTGGTATGTGCCTGTAGTTCCAGTTACTTGGAAGGCTGAGGAGGATGGATCACCTGAGCCCAGGAGATCACGGCTGCGATGGCCTTGAGTATGCCACTGCATTCCAGCGTGGGTGACAGAGTGAGACTCCAACTCAAAAAAAAAAAAAAGAAAGAAAGAAACCTAGAATAAACTTAGTTTATCATAGTCTTTTTGTCTCAGCATAGCCATTTTTGCTTAGACGTATTTACCTTCAACATGCTTTGAATCTAGCACAGGTTTGACATAAATTTCCAATAGGTAGCTTTTAGGAGGCGTGCAGACATTTAAAAACTTCTGCAGGCCAAGTAGCAGCCTACCCCACCCCCTCGGCAAATCTCTATCAAATGCAAGACCAGGACAGTCCAACAGCCCAACCTTTCAATTCATGGTTTAGCATAATCTCTTAAGAAACTTTCAAGTTCCTTGTCAAGCCAGATCAAAGATCACCCCTTGGCCAGCAGAAGCCATAGAAATGATAGTAAGAGGATCTTTTGGTCAAGGAGTTTGTGGATTGCTAACATCTATCAAGTCTCCAGGGGAAAACCCCCTCCCCTTGTCTCCTGCCATGTAGCCCACCACCCAAGGGCATGAGATGCTAATGTCTGGCTATGTCAAGATCAAACTACAATCAACATCAATGACGTGCAGTCCTGGATGTTCCTCCAGGCCTAAACCCCCCTACCCCAAAAGTCCTTAAATATACCTAGCTCTAGGCCCTTTGAGGTCACATTTATCTCTGAATGTCGGCCCCCTTTCCAATCTATAAAAGGTAAATAATAAACTTTACTTCTTTCTACTTTCTTCCTTGTTGCATTCTTGTATTATTCCCTCAGCATCAGCACTGGCACCAGCCCACCTTGTGTCAATGAACCCTTTCAGGTTTCATCTGAGAAGCAGGTTTTGGCTAAAATGTGCTTCTCAAAGACAGGGTCCCTTTAAACTGCTTGAGAAGCACATTTTACTTTAAACCACTTCTATATGGTTTGATTTTGGTTTACAGTGAATAACCACTCTTTTACAATACAAATATTAAGACTTTTCATTCAAAGATGGCCATTACCTGCCCCCCCAAACTAACATGCCACTTGCAATATTTTTAGAGGTGGTCAAATGCGGTTGCAAAATGACATCTCGTTTTAGATGATGTTTGCCAGTGACAAGGTCCCCTTCTCTTGCTTGCTCCCATGTGACAATTGGCTGTGAGCTGCTCTGTGATGGTACCCTTGGCCCCAGGCCTCTCCTTGCCTTGTTCTTTTAGTCACATCAGTGTCTACTCTCTGCATACACGCTGACTTGACCCAACCTGCTGAAGCCCTGCCCAATTCTGCCAACACCACCCCAGTCATTGGAAGGAGTATCTTTATCCCAAGTCTCTGTGCCACCAGTTTGTTGGCAGTGCAGTTACCCTTTCACGCATTAATTTTTTTTTTTTTTTTTTGGTCAGGGTCTCGCTCTGTCACCCATGCTAGAGTGCTTGGCACGATCATAGCTCACCACAGCCTCGACCTCCTGGGTTCAATCGATCCTTCTTCCTTAGCCTCTTGAGTAGCTGCGACTACAGGCATGCACCACCATGTCTGGCTAATTTTTTGAGTTTTTTTTTTTTTGTAGAGACAAGGTCTTACTATGTTGCCTAGGCTGGTCTTGAACTCCTGGGCTTAAGCAATCCTCCCAGCTTGGCCTCCCAAAGTGCTGGGATTACAGGCATGAGCCACTGCACTGGCACCCCTCTTTTTTTTAATGAGTCCATGTCTCACTCTGTCACCCAGGCTGGAGTGCAGTAGCACAATTATATCTCACCGTAGCCTTGACCCCTGAGATCAGGAGATCCTTCCACCTCAGCCTCCCATGTAGCTGAACTACAGGTGCTTGCCACCATGCCCAGCTAATGTTTTGATGTTTTGTAGAGATGAGGTCTCACTGTGTTGCCCAGGTTGGTCTCAAACTTCTGGGCTCAAGCAATTCTCCCCACTCAGTTTCTCAAAATATTGGGATAACAGGTGTGAGCCATTGCACCCAGACCATCAAGCAATGTTCTAAATAGCACATGGTAAAAACTGATGGAGAAAGACTGCTCTTTCCATTAGGTCTTTAAAACCTCTCATATCTGTATAGGAAATAGACCCTCTGGTACTTTTCAAACAGGAAAGACAATGTTGATGCCATTCATTTCTTCTTCTTCTTCTTTTTTGTGTTTTCAGTTTAAGGTTTAGTTGGTGTTTTAGTTGGTAAGACATTTGGATACATGCTCGGTGGCTCAGCCTGTAATCCCAGCACTTTGGGAGACTGAGGCGAGTGGATTGTCTGAGCCTGTAGGTTCAAGACCAGCCTGGGCAACTTGGTGAGACCTTATATCTCTACAATAAATCAAGAAAAATTAGCTGGGCGTGGTGGCGTGTGCCTGTAGTTCCAGCTACTTGGACAGCTGAGGGGAAGGGATCACCTGGGCCCAGCAAGTCGAGGCTGCAGTGGCTGTGAGTGTGCCACTGCACTACAGCCTGGGCGACAGAGTGAGACTCCGACTCAAAAAATAAATTAATTCATTAAATAAAAATAAATAAAACTGCGGCTCTTTTTGGATTCTCCTAAGTATATCCGCACTCTTCTTCAGACAGGCCTCTTCCTCAGGTGTCACAATCAGTTTTAAAGGTCTGAAACTTCATTCTGTCCCAAGATGCAAGGAACACTGAGGAAGACATCATTCTTCATTCCATAGAGACCCTTAATCATGATACCATTCATTTCCGTATCAACAGTTTACAGAACAGTTTCTCAAGTGTTGCCATATTTTAAAACATTTTGATCCTCATGAAAACCTGATGAGCTATACTGGGCATTTTCTTTTTACTCTCATTGTAAAGAGAAAGAGATTGACATTTGAAGTTTAGTGATTTATCCTGGATCATCCACTTTGTAGGTAGCAAAGTCAATTTCAATACATCAGATCTCAACCCTGCCTGCATATTAGAGTCACCCGGGGGCTTTTAAAAAAAAAACCATCTCCTGTTCTCACGATGGCTAGCTGAACAAGAATCTCAGGGGAATGAGGCCCTGAGTATTAGAAATTAAAAATAAAATCTTGCCGTGAATGACTTTGATACATAGTAAGATTTGAGACCATTGCGATCTGCAGGTACAAATAACCCAGTCTCATGTAAAACTCATATTCAGCAGCAGAGTTGAAAACTCCTTCCTTAGTGTTTCTTCTCTACAATGGAATACTGCACAGCAATAAAAAGGAAGGAACTATTCATTCACCCAAACACATGTAAGAACCTCAAATGCATAAAGCCAAGTGAAAGGAGCCAGATTCAAAGGCTATATACTGTGCAATTCATCTATATAACATTCTGGAAAAAACAAAACTATAGGAGCAGGAAAAAAATCAGTGATTTCCAAAGGGCTGGTAGGGGTGTGGTGGAGGCAGGGATTGACTACTAAGGGACAGCATGAGCAGATTTTTGAGAGTGATATAAATGTTCTGTATCTGATTATGGGGGTGGTTAGGCTGTATACATTATTAAATTTCAGCGACTGCACACTGAAACAGGCAAACTTTACTGCATGTCATGTATATCTTAAAAAACCTGATTAAAACACACACACATCAAAATAAGATACCACTGCATACCTACTAAAATGGCTAAGATTTTAAAAACTGATCATACCAAATGTTGATGAGAATGTGGAGCAACAGGAACTCCCATATTTTGCTGGTAGGCGTACAAAGTGGTTTTTGTCTTTTTTTTTTTTTTTTTTTTTAAGTGGGGAGAAGACTGAAGACAGTCAGATCTGGGCTTGAATTCTGGCTCTACCTCTTATCCCTTGTGATGGCGGACAAATAACTTAGGGTTGCTAGGCCTTGGTTTGTTCATCTACACATGAGATAACAGCAACATGTTTGCTTACTTTACAGGATTGGTGAAAGGTAGAAAGGAGATGATGCTTGTTTCTATAGCACCCAGCTTTGCTTTTGGCAAGGCTCTCAATATACATTTGTCAAATGAAAGAACAAACAAATGAATTCACCTGACAATGGAAGGGAAAGGCCTCTATTAGAGTGGACAGGCAGAAGGAGCCGTGAGAGCCATCCTTGGGGGCATCCACTCAGATGTTAGCCATCTAATGCCTAATGTCTCAGGCTAAAACCAAGGCTTCCATATTGTTTTTTTGTTTGTTTGTTGCTTTTTGAGTTGGTCACTCTGTCGCCCAGGCTAGAGTGCAGCGGCACATTCACAGCCACCGCAGCCTTGACCTGCTGGGCTTAGGCGATACTTCCACCTCAGCCTTCCAAGTAGCTGGAACCACAGGTGTGCACTACCATACCTGGCTTATTTTTTGATTTATTGTGGAGACAAGGTCTCATCAAGTTGCCCAGGCTGGTCTTGAGCCCCTGGGCTCAGGTAATCCTCTCGCCTCAACCTCCCAAAGTGCTGGGATTACAGGCTTAGCCACCGCGCCTGGCCTTCCATATTGTTTAGAAGTTGAGGAATTTTATTCCACTTGCTCCTCCCTAACAGTTTATACACCTTTTCCACATGTTATAAAATGTTTGAGATCAATTTCAAACATGTGGGTTTCAAAATATGTCTGAGCTGGCTTAAAGGAAAGCCCTTTTTAGATCTGAATTTTCTGGCTGGGAAAGCAATGTGGCAGCAAAAATGTACTGGAACTGTATTCGTGAGCCAGAAAATGACAAGAGGATTCCATAGAGAAGATAAATCCTTCCGTATGGGATTTCCACTAGTGAGCCCTGGGCAGGGATAGCTAATCAAGCCACAGATGTACGGCCAGCCCCTCCAAGGCACTCGGGAGAGGGCTATGTACCATAAAGAGAGAAGCTGGTGGTAATATGATGCAAGGCCCCATTTTTAGCATTCCTTTTGCACAATACAATGTCTGACTTTTGCTGGCAGAGTCTGCCCACCTGCCAGCAGATATCAGCAATCAGAAGAGAAATTCCAAATGAAAACCTTTTCTGTCTGATTGCCAGAGGAACTAAACCTGCCCTGGTTGGTGCGTCTTCAGCCGATGCTGTCCTTTCCAGCCTGCATGTAGGTCATCATTACCTACAGCATGCTTCGTTTCTTTATGCGATAAGGCTTGGGGAAGAGGTGGTTCACAAAAGCCAGTGAGAAAATGAATTCACATTTCTCAGAAGTAATCTCTGGGGGATTCACAAGCATGGCTATTGAGTTCAAAGATCTTGGCACATAACAACTTCCCACAGAAGTCCATGTTTAAGTGCCTGCATAAACCCAAGAGGAGGGTTATGAAATGGAACAATACAGTTTGCTCTTCTTTGTTCTCAGATGTCCTCATTAGGGAGATCATTTAAGGAATTCAGTCAATCATTCAAACATTTTTAAGTGTCTACCATGCGTAAGACAGTTTTCTAGGAGCTGGGGATACAGAGACAAGCAAGTCAGACGACCTCTGCTTTCAAGGAGCTCACGTTGTAGTTGGGGCGACAGGCTGCAGACAAACAAGTGACTATTTAACATAATGTCAGAAAGATGACAAATGATAGAAAGAAAATAAGGCAGAGTAAGAGGCTGGAGGCAGGTGCCAGGGGGTGCTATTTTAGACAAGGTAACCAGGAGAGACATGCAAGAAGAACCCTGAATGAACCAAGAAAAGGTGTCACGATTGATAGTTGCAGGTGCAAAGAACAAACAGTAAGTTCAAAGGCCCTGAAACAGGAGCCTACTTGGTATCCTTGAAGAATTGCAAGAAGGCCACTAGTTGGCTTTTTAAGATGCCCTATTACTATGAGTAATGTAATCAGCTACTTAAAAATAAAATAAATATCCATGCAGTCTACTTATATAGTAAATCCTCACACATATCCTACAATAATTACATAAATTACAAAAAACTTGATGTAATAAAATATTAAAATCTTAAAATAAAATATATATAAATAGGGCTAGGCACAGTGGCTCACGCCTGTAATCCCAACACCATGGAGGGGCAGAGGAAAGAAGATTGCCTGAACCCAGGGGTTTGAGACCAGACTGGGCAACTTGGCAAGACCTTGTCTCAACAATAAGTCAAAGAGTTAGCCAGGTGTGGTGGAACATGCCTGTAGTTCCAGCTACTTTGAAGGTTGAGGCAGAAAGATCACCTGAGCCCACAAGTTTGAGGCTGCAGTGGCCAGGATCATGTGACTACACTCCAACCTGGGTGATAGAATGAGACCCCGATTCAATAAATAAATAATAAATACATATACATAATACATAAATAAGTAAATAACTAAGAAAATGCCCTATTAAGGAAAACAGAGCCACCACCACCATGAAGAATAACAACAATAGCTAATATTTATTAGGGATTTGCTATGTGCTTGGCCAAGCCCCTTATGTGGACTGACATCTGATTCAACCTTCATAGGCAGGAACTATTATTCCCACTTTATAGACAGAGGGTAAATAACCTACCCACAGTTATTCATAACCTGACAGGTCGGGATCCAAACAGGTCTATCTACTGTTAGAGCCCACATTATTAGCACATTGCCATAGGGCATGTTTTACATGGAAAACATAAAACAAGTCTTTCGATTCAGCCATAATATTTGAGACAAGAAAGTTAAGGTTACTGATGAGAACTTCAAGTGACCTTTCAAAAAAACTGTCATGCAGCCAGCTGCCTGACGTGAAACATACTTTCTCTAAGTGCTCTGTCTTAAGTTGGAATTTCTGCTTTCTGCAGAATAATATGGGAGGAACTATAAAATCTTTTATTTGTATTCTTTGAAGAATCTTTCCAAAGTTGCTTGGTTTTCATCCTGGGCTGTTTTCATCATCCATTTTATTTTATTTTATTGTAGTAGGAGTCTCACTCTGTCACCCAGGCTGGAGTGCAAGTGGGATGATCATGGCCACTGCAGCCTTGACTTGCTGAGCTTGGGCAATCCTTTTGTCTCAGCCTTCCAAACAGGTGGAACCACAGGTGTACGCCGCCATGACCAGCTAATTCTTTTATTTATTGTGGAGATGAGATCTCGCTAAATTATCTTACCTCTTCCTTCCAAAGTGCTGGGATTACAGGCATGAGCCACTGCGCCTGGCCTCATCATCCATTTTTTACCTAATTATGTAGGTCAGATCTTCTCCAGATAGAAAGAAGTGATTTTGCAGAAAAAATAAAAATAAAAAGTTAAATGAAATCAAAACACACTTGAATACTCACCACTTTTTCTTCAGGGTTTTCATAATGCCCTGCCTTTTAGACTACTTGCTGACCCAGTGTATGTTCTCTGGTGAAGTCTAACAAATATGATCTGTTTGTGACACCAAACTGTTCTCTAAATCACCCATGGTCTATTATTTCTTGTCAGTTGAGACTATGAAGACTCCTAACAGAGGGTTTGTAAGCAAAATCATCAAATTTTTTTGCAACTGAAGATATTATTTGAACATAAGTACTTCTTATCTACAGATACACACATTACACACACACACACTACACACACACATACACACACACACACTCACACACACACACACACACGCATACACATACCCTAAACCAAAAACATTAATAGGAAGACTACAAAATAGAAAACAAGATGATTTTGAAATTTCAGAATGGACTGAACACATGAACACTTGGATTAAAATAAAACAAAGAATTTTTCTGAATATTATTGTTTCAAATTTTTGCATATTTAAACAAATATACATGTGTATACACAAACACACACACACACACACACACACACACACACACACAGAAGTCCATAAAAGGCTTAGAAAAAATAGTCTAATGAACGATACCTAATTTTAACTAGAGAAGAAAAGAGTGAAAAAAATTGTCATGGTTGAATGCAGGTTTCTAAGACTTTATTTAATTAAAGTGTATATATATATATATATTATTTGTAAATAATTGAAAAAATAGAAAAAAGTAGAGCATAAAAACACCACCCTTCATCCTACCACTGAACAATCACAATATATATTTCCTTCTAGCCTATTTTCTACATATAATTTCTTATTGATTACATAATTATAAAAATCTGCATATAACATTTTATTCTTTTTCATTTAGTATATTATGGGCAATTTCTATCTTGTTGTCATGTCCTGTGTTTATTATATTTAGTGTCTGAATAATACTGCATTGAATAAATGTTCATTATTTGTTCTGTGATTACTAGAGTATTGGATATCAATTGTTTATACATTTTACCTAATGTAAAAGATTCTGCAGTTTCAGGAAGAATACTCTCAGATTTTGGATCAAATAGTAGTGCTTCTAGAATGTATCACAGATATACTCTCCACTGTCTTACCCAGTCTCCAGCTATTAGTGATCATAAAAAAAAGAGAAGTGTAACAATAAAAAAGGAGAAGTATAACAAGTGGCCTCAGAGGTCTGCTATATATGGTTTTGAATGGTGTCTCCCCAGAGTTGTGCAATGCACAACCCACATAACTGAACACCATGGCCCTCCCTCCTCATTGCCCTTCAGCATGGTATCCTCACAATTCCACCCTTCCCAGGCACACATCATGCTCCGAATTGCTTCCGTCTTCCTCTCTCCAATTTCCCACATCAAAGTCTACTCCTAGTTCAGTGGTCTCCAACTTTTTGGCATCAAGGACTGGTTTTATGGAAAATAATTTTTGCATGGGCGGTGGGGGAGGGCCTCATCAGGCATTAGATTCTCATAGATTCTTCGCGTATGCGGTTCACAATAAGGTTCGTGCTCCTATGAGAATCTAATGCTGCAGCTGATCTGACAGAACATGGAGCTCTGCTCGCCCACTGGCCACCTCCTGCTGTGTGGCCAGCATTGGTCCATGGTCTGAGGGTTGGGGACCCCTGTCCTGGGGCACACCTGCATACACTTCTAGTGAGCACATGGACTGGTCTAGAGGTTGAACTCTAGCCTGTCTAGAGGGTAATTTAGCAATAACGATCCAAAATCTGAAAAGCAGTGTTTACTTTTTGAGGCATCAATTCCACTTCCAGCAACTAATCTTCTAGAGAAAAATCAAATAAGCATGCTTTTTATAAAACAGTTTATACAGGAGAGAAAACTAGAATGTCCAACCACCTATGGTTAAATAAGTGATGGTTCTAAGTATTTGCAGAAAATAAATAAATATATGTCTATCATACATGTATTAAAGTGTGTGTGCTAGACCTTCATGTGCTGACAAAGAAAAATATTCCCAATATATCATTAAGGGGAGATAAGCAGACACAAATTGGTGTTTATCATTACAATTTTATAAAAGATAAAATAAGATTTCCTATGTGACTAGGAAAAACTCTAGAAGGATGAATACCATCATATAATTTGAAAAACTCATATGATCATCTATTTTTCCACAACTGACATGTATTATTTACATAGTAAGAAAATAGAAATGTTTTAGAAAAATTTGCTCCTTGGGGTAGAGAGGCCCTGCTCTCCAGCCATGGCCAAGCCTCCAGTTGAGAAAGGTCACAGTCTTTCCCTGGGACAAACTGGGATGCTGCTCTGCACACTGATCCAGATTTGTATTTGGTGCCAATATTCTGTTTTGTGCACAAGTAATCAAGAGTCTGGAAATTGTCAGGACTCAAGGTCATAAGTGACTGAACTCCATCTTGAAAAGGATTCACTGGTATGGCTGAGTCCGGGTGCTCAAGCAACATGCTCGGGACCCAGGCCCTCTTCTCTGTCTCTCAGCTCTGTTTGCCCCTATGGTTACTTCTCTGACCATTAGTGTGGTTGGGTAAAATATACTTTTATGAGCTGTCCAGTTGGTTTTGTATTAGACAGGTGAAGAAGTCAGATTTCTGAAGGTTTAGACTTCATGGCGTGAAGATTATTCAGGCTCTTCACACAGCGTTGAGATGGCTGCTGATAGTCTGGCGTCTCAGTGACCCCAACACAAAGACAGCTGCTCTGTCCCAACCACTCCAGTGAGGTTCCCAGAATGGAGTCTCCCTGGGTCTGACCAGCCAGATTGCCATCCCCTGCCCGTCATGAACTAAGCTCTATGGCAAGAGGGATGTGAGGGATATCCAAGCCAACACAGGCTCCCCTACAGCCAAGGTAGGTCTGTCCTATTCTTAACCTTATACTCTGCGTATTTCAAGCTGTTTCTCCTGGGGGGGTTGGAGGGGGTCCCTCATTCAGCTCAGGTCAGTTTGCTCAGTGCACTGATTTTTATTGTCCGCTGCAAGTGGAGATCAGAACTCTCCATTATTTTAGTATTATTGTTTTTACGTTTTGAGTCAGGGTCTCATTCTGTTGCCCAGGCTGGAGTGCAGCCTTGACCTCTTGGGCTCAGGTGAGCCTTCCACCCCACCCCCCAAATAGCTAGGGCTACAGGTATACGCCACCATGCCCGGCTAATTTTTTTATTTTTCAGAGATGAGGTCTTGCTGTGTTTCTCTGGCTGAGATTTTAGTATTATTATTTTTAATTCTGCAAGGCCACAAAGGGGCTGTTGGAGCACCCTCACATTGTATTATTCATCAAATAGTGGGTAATGATTGATGGCCTTTGTGATTTTCAGTTGTCACAAGGCCTGGAGGGAGAACTGATATAGGGAAGAGGAGGAGGATTGCTAGTGCATGTCACCCTGTATGTCTAGGGTGAGTTAGAATAAAATAAAACAAATGAGTAGTAGGTGTGAAACACCATGAGCTTATTTAAACAGAATAAATAATCAGTAGATTATTCTGGTTTCTGCCTCTTAAATCATTAAAGAAATTTCAATCATTATGGCCCATAAAATCCTTATTTGAGCTTCACAAGACAGCAAGATTTTCTCAATCAATTGCGACCAATTGTACACAGGATTTCATAAACCAAAGAGCACACATGACACAGCAGAGCATGACTTATCACCAAGTACACTGGGAAAGGAGAATTTTCAGAGGACCAGAATTCATTCACAATATTCAAAAGGATTTTTAAAAAAATTAACAGTCAGTTTTGCATGTTGAAACAACCTGACTCTCCAACCACTAGCCTAGTGTTATAAAACAAGAAACAAGAGAATATCTTCTTCTACAGAAGTGCTCATTGTCTAGCCATAAATATCAGAGATCTATTTCCAATGCTCATTACAAAGTCGCAGCTACCAAGAATGGTTCACTACAAATAGTTTTTCTTATCATGTGATATTTCTGTTAATGTGGTTGGTTAAAATATATTTTTATGAGATGTCTGGCTGGTTTTGTGTTAGACGAGTGAAAATGTCAGACTTTTGAATTTCAAGATTTCATGACATGAATATTATTCAGTCTTAAGAAAGAAAAAAATTCCAACACATGCCGCAACACAGATGAACCTTAAGGACATTATGCTCAGAGAAATAAGCCGGTCACCAAAGGTACTTAGAGTAGGCCAATTCATAGAGAGTAGAATGGTGGTTGCCAGAGGCTGAGAGGAGAGAGGATGAGGAGTTATTGTTTAATAGACACAGAGCTTCTGTTTAGAAAAATGAAAAAGTTCTGGAGCTGGATGGTGGTGATGGTAGCACAACATCATGAACTGTACACTTTCAAAGTGTCAAGATGGCAAATTTTATGCTTATGTGCATTTTACCACAATAAAAAACTTTCTGGGGGGCTACATTTTTCCTTCATGCTGTTTGAGAAAATACAAGTAAAGGGTTTTTTTCTTTGTTTGTTTGTTTAGTAGGAGTCTCATTCTGTCGTCCAGGCTGGAGTGCAGTGGCACGCTCACAGCCATAGCAGCCTCAACCTGCTTGGCTCAGATGATCTTTCTGCCTCAGCCTTCCAAGTAGCTGGCATGCGCCACCATACCTGGTTAATTTTTTGATTTATTGTAGAGATGAGGTCTCACCAAGATGCCCAGGCTGGTCTCAAACCCCTGGACTCAGGCAATCCTCTCGCCTCCACCTCCCAAAGTGCTGGGATTACAGACATGAGCCACCACTCTCAGCAAGTAAAGGTTTTTGCTTATTAAAAAAACAAAAACAGGCCAGGTGAGAAGGCTCATGCCTGTAATCCCAGCACTTTGGGAGGCTGAGGCAGGATGATCGCTTGAGCCCAGGAGTTCAGGTCCAGCCTGGGCAACATAGCAAGACCTTGTCTCTACCAAAAATCAAAAAATTAACTGGGCATGATGGTACCTATAATCCCAGCTACTTGGAAAGCTCAAGTGGAAGGATCATCTGAGTCATGATCTATAGACAAAACTAGGTTAGTGGTTGTCAGGGGCTGGAGGAAGGGGAGAGTGGATTTTTTGCTGATGGGTAACAGGGCTTCTTTTTGGAGTGATGAAAATGTTTTGTAGTTAGATAGTCATGGTGGTTGAACAGCTTTGTGTTTATAATAACTTGTAAACTTTAAAAGCATGAATTTTATGGCATGTGAATTATATAGAAACAAAGTAAGTAAATAAATATTATGGGAATATAAAGCAAGCCATTATTGTATTCCTTTTGATCATGAGTTCATCTGATATAAGTTCTTGATTTTTGGTCTGGTTTTGGCAATAAGAACTAAAAGTCCTATTACTAACAAAAGGGACTTTCAGGATTCAGGAAATGGACCTTAAATCTCCCTCACAGTAAGCAGTCATGAACTCTCTCCTTACTCACTCCCAGGTAGGTTTATACTTAGCTGGAAGGGTTTTGTTTGGTTTTTTTGAGCTGGGGTCTCACTCTATCGCCCAAGTTAAAGTGCAGTGGCATGCTCACAGCTACCACAGCCTTGACCTGTTAGGCTTAGGTGATCCTTCTACCTCAGCCTTAAAAGTTGCTGGAACTACAGGTGTGCACCACCATGCCCAGCTAATTTTTTGATTTATTGCAGAGATGAGGTCTTGCCATGCTGCCCAGGCTGGTCTTGAACCCATGGGCTCAGGCAATCCTCTCATTTCTGCCTCCGAAAGTGCTGGGATTACAGGTGTGAGCCACCGTGCCCAGCTGGATAAGATTGTTTTAAGATTACTTGTTAGACTGTTTCCACTTTTTGACTATTATGAATAATGCTTCATGAACACTCACGTACAAGTGTTTGTGTGGACAGATATTTTTAAATTATCTTAAATATATACCTAAGCATAAAATTACTGGATCATAAAGTGGATACTCTATGTTTAATTCTGAGGAACTCCAAAGTATTTTCTACCATTTTGCAATCTCATCAGCAGTGTATGAAGATTCCAAGTTCTCTACATTATCACCAACATGTTACTGTCTTTTTTATTATAGCTCACTGTGGTTTTGATTTGTATTTCCTTATGACTAGTGACGTTGAGCATCTTTTCATGTACTTTTTGACAATTTGTACATATGCTTTGGAGAACTGTTTACTCAAATCCGTTGCCAATTTTATAACAGGGTTTTTTGTGTTTTTATTGTTGGGCTGTGAGAATTAATTCTCTCCCTCCCTCCCTTCCTTCTTTCTTTCTTGATACTAGACTTTTACCAGAGACATGATTTGCAAATACTTTCTCCCATCCTGTGGGCTGTTGTTTCACTCACTTGGATGGTATTCTTTGAAGCACAAAAGTTTTTAATTTTGAAGTTCAATTTATCCATTTTGGGTTTTTTTTTTTTTTTTAAACAGTCTCACCCTGTCACCGAGACGAGGAGGCACAATATAGCTCACTGCAACCTCAAACTTCTGTGTTCAAGCAATCCTCTTGCCTCAGCCTCAGTTTCCCAAGTAGCTGGGACTACAGGCATGGCCACCATGCCCCTCACCAATTTTTTATTTTTTGTAAAGACGGGGTCTCATATATTGCCTAGGCTGGTTTTAAACTCATCCTCAAGTGATTCTCCTGCCTCAGCCTCCCAAAGTGCTAGGATTACAAGTATGAGCCACCACACCCAGCCCTGCTTGTGGTTTGTGTTATGCAAACAGTTGCTTAATCCAAGGTCATAAAAATTTACATCCATGTCTTCTTTTTTTTTTGAGTTGGAGTCTCACTCTGTCACCCAGACTGGAGTGCAGTGGCACACTCCCGGCCACCGCAGCCTCGACCTGCTGGGCTTCGGCGATCCTTCTGCCTCAGCCTTCCAAGTAGCTGGAACTACAGGCGTGCGCTACCAAGCCCGGCTCATTTTGATTTTATTGTAGAGATGAGGTCTCGCCAAGTTGCCCAGGTGGGTCTCGAACCCGTGGGCTCAGGCCATCCACTCACCTCAGCCTCCCAAAGGCGCGGGATTACAGGCTGAGCCACCGAGCCTGGCCATATCTTCTTTTAAGACACTCATCGGTTTCATACTTTCATTTAGATCTTTATTTAACTTTGAAATACTTTTTGTATATGATATGAAGTAGGGGTCTAAATTCATTCTTTTGCATGTAGGATCTTATATCCTACAACCTTGTGCCAATGCCACTTGTTGAAAAGACTATTCTTCCCCCACTGAAGGGTCTTGGTGCCCTTGCTGGAAATCAGTTGACCATAAATATAAAGGCTTACTTCTGGACTCTCAATTCTATTCATATGTTCATCTTTATACTAGAACCACTCAGTCTTGATTATTGTACCTTTGAAAGTTTTGAAATAGAGAAATGTGAGTCCTCAAATTTGTTCTTTTTTAGTATTGTTTTGGCTATTTTGGGTCCCTTGCATTTTCAACATGAATTTTACAATCTTGATAATTTCTACAAAAACAAAAAATTTCAGCTGGTATCTTGATAGAAATTGTGTTGAATCTGTAGATCAATTTGGGAAGTACTGCCGTCTTTACAATATCAAGTCTTCTAATCAGTGAACATGGGATGTCTTTCCATTTGTTCCAGTTTTCTTTTACTTCTTTCAATATTTTATAATTTTTAGTGTACAGGTCTTGCATTTCTTTTATCAAATTGATTCCTACATATCTTATTCTTTTGGATGCTATTGCAAATGGAATTATTTTCTTAATTTCATTTTCAGATTGTTCATTGCTAAGTATATATAAATTAATTTTTGCACATTGATCTTATATCTACAACCTTGCTTATTAGTTCTAATAGGTTTTTTAAAGCAAATTTCTTAGGATTTTCTATATACAAGATCAAGTCATCTATGGCTAGAAATAGTTTTACTGCTTTCTTCCCAGCCCAAATCCCTTTTCTTTCTTTTTCTTGCCTAATTTCCCTGGCTAGAACCTTCAGTACTATGTTACACTGAGGTGGCAAGAGAAGACATCCATCTCCTAATTTTAGGGGGAAAATGTCCAGTCTTTCCTCACTAAATAGGATGTGAGCTGTGGGGTTTTCATAGATGCCCTTTATCCAGTTGAGGAAATTCTCTTCTATTTCCAGTTTGTTGAGTGTTTTTATCATAAAAGCATGTTGGATATTTTCAGATGCTTTTTTAAAAAAATATCCATTGAGATGATCACATGGTTTAAGTTAATTTTTAATTAAACAAAAACACACTATATTCTCTTCGTAAAAAATGTTTCAGTATAGCTAAGGCTAGAATCTTTCTAGTCCTTTCCCAGTCACCTAAATACTCATCATTGTCAGATTGCTGTTTGCTTTTAGATATTTTCCTATGCATGTGTGTGTTAAAAATATACACTATATCTTAATTTAAAGTGGTATAATATTGTTAAATTAAATTAGATTTGACGTAAACCTGCCTTCATAAGCAAAGAACTGCAACCTAACTTGAGTATATTTTTCATGAGAACTTGAACCAGAGAAAAAGAAAAAAAAAAGAGTATATTCTTGTAACAAGTACCAAGACTCAGTCAAGCACATTAGCTAAGTTTCAGCCAATTGCAGTCTGCCATGGAATCAGATCATGTCCATATACAGCAAATTCAAATTGCAACTGATCAAATTGTTTTTGTATGGCACTTCCTTTTTCTGTCCTGTGAATGCTATCTGCTCACATTTGTGAGTGGAGCTCTCTGAACCTCTCCTGGTTCTGAGTGCTGTTCGATTCATGTTGCTTTTTGTGCTAATAAACTCTGCTAAATTTGTCTAAAGTTTTTATTTTAATAATATATATATGTTGTTTGCTCTCCCTGAGATGCCTTCTTTGGTCCTAGCTGACGCACCAGTGCCCCACTTTTCCTTTAAGACTGAGACCCCTCTTTTCTGTGGTGTTACCCAAGGTCATCCCATGTATCAGACATCTTTTCCTATAAGGGACAGCTTAGCATCTTTCCTCCTCCCTTGGCCCCCTTTATTATGTTACTACAGGAGGTGTTTGGATTTGAACAGACAACTTTCCTACAGTATACCCTGATCCCCTCCTCAACCGTCTTTTGTACCTTGAGGAACATTTCTAGCTATTGTATGATGATGCCCACAGTTAAATTTTGAGCTACTCTGACATCTTTTTATATGGCTGTGTTTGTTGGTAAGATGAGCTGAATTCAGCTGTCTTACGGACCATTTTTCATGTCATGTGCATAGCACTGAGAATGGGTCCCAAGGCCCCCTGGGTGTGGAAGGGTGGGGAGTAGGTGGGGTCTTACCAGATGGGAGAAACAGGGACTGAACAGTTCTCCTTATATTGTTACATACTGGGCATCTGGGTAGGATTTTGTTTGAAGAAAAGGCTGTTATCCTTTTAAAAAAATCTGAAAATCACTATCTTATTGCATTTTGCTCTTATCATTTCATAAAAACAGAAAAGTAAAATTGCTGATTCTAGTATAAGTGTAAATCTCACAAATCAAAGGTAGAATTCAAGAAGCATGTGAAAGCTAGGAATATTTAGCCTTAGCTGGGTATCCTTGGACTTAAGCTAACCTGCTGATGTTCATTATGAAGAAAATAGACCACATGTATAAAATATGTATGAAATACTGAAAACCTACATCATCAAAGATTATTTCTAAATCATGGGGTAAAATACAGGCTTTTGTAACTTTTTTAAAAAACTTTTTGGGCACAGACTGCTCCTTTAACGTGCAAGTCTGTTATTTAACTTGCACACTTGACTTCAGTCCATTTTCCAGATTGTGTCATGCATTAAAAAAGTGGAATGACTGGACAGCACTGCCTCAGACAGTAAGCTTCTGTGGTCAGAGACAGTTTCATTAATGGGAACATAATAAATATTTGTTGTGTTGATTGTAGCTCACTAAGATTAAGCTACTTGTTGATGGATAACTGTTTCCTGGTATATTCAACTCAAGAGTCTTTTTCCTACACCAGCTCTGAAGGGTGCCTCAATATGGAATCTTTGGCTCTCATGTAAATCCACTAGGACCTTTTCCTGGGCAGTGTTTGCCACTGCTGATGTTAAATCTAAACTCATTTTATTGACACCTTACCCTCAGAGTAAGAGGTTAGAGTCATGTTGCTACCTAGAATGGGAACTTCATGTTTACCTCGAGTTAATGTTGATACTCTAATCGCCAAATAATTGGAGAGTTTGTACACTTTTTAGCATGAGAAGCATATACTACTCTCATACATATTTGGTAATAATTTGGTTTTTTTTACAGGGCTCATTGATACGATTAGGGAGTCATCACAGTTTGTTTTATTTTTTATTTTAAAGATGAGGGGTAAAATTCAGGGTTAAGTATACAAATGTTCATTATATGGGTACCCTTATTGATGAGGTGTGCTCCCCCCCAGCAGAATCC